>NW_024583921.1:8065-9717 GCF_018398535.1 Haplochromis burtoni
ATCCTACGCAAGGCCACCTGGGTTGGCTGGAAGACTGTTTACTTAGCCTGGCAGGGCAAAGGATACTCTCTCAGCTGAACTCTGGACACACACAGATATACATTCATCCCCGCTCCCCTTCCAAATGCCTTCAATGCTTATCCCCTCCCAATGCAGACGGTGGATCACAGGAAACCTGCGCATATGCTGCAGGCCTGGATGCGCTGTCTACAGTGGCTGTCTCTCACCTTTTATCCATCCCTGTTGCTTGTCATGTATTTCTATGGTGTATTAAGAGTTTTTCATGTACTATGCGCTGAGGTGTTTTTTTTTCTGTTCCCAAACTGATCTCCCTGTTGGAGCTCAGTCTTGGGGGAGTTCTTTTTTCTCCTTGTCTTTCCTGATGTTGTGCAATTTTCCATTGTTCGGTCCCGGGTCGCTGCTCGTGTAGCTGACCGGCCAGCTACCCAGCCTGACCTGTCTCCCCAATGTGATGTTTGTCTATTGTATGTACGGTCGGCAAAGTCAGTCTCTTAATCTCCCCTTGGGGATAAATAAAGTCTTCTGAATCTGAATCTCGATTGTGGGTAACTGCAACTGACAAATAAAGGCTATCTCATCTCATCTCATAAAGAATGTCCAATAATGGGCAACCCTCCAGTGCTTTCGGAAAGGTCATTGACCAATTTGATCCATCCTACACAGAACCAAGAACTGAACCAGATCAGACTATTGTGACTCCAAAATTTGTCAGTGTTTTGTATCATTTCCTTGTGGTTCTGTCATTTATTGTCTCATCTTAGTCTTTTTGCAGGTCTTCTGGCCTTGCACTTATACACAATCTGTATCTGAAATTCCACAGTTTGTCAGTAGGTGAAGGCAAAAGACTGTGGTGCGTTCAGCTGCTGAGCATTAAGTGACAGGAGTGGTTTTTTTGTGTTCAGGCAGTGACTGGAGGCGAGGGTCTACCTGTGGCGGTCCAGTGTGTTGCTCTGCCGTGGCAGGATGAGCTCTGCCTGCGCCTAATGAAGGAAGTGGAACAACTGGTCAAAAAGAGCAAGAAGTAAAGCTGCTTTCTTTCTCAGTCTCACAGGAGAGGCTGCAGACTTCAGAGGAGACATGTTAACTTGAGTTTTCCCCATAAATGCTATTTAAATGTGTCAAAGGGTTGAGCATCTTCTGCACTGCCAGTAGGGTTGACTGGGGTTGGTTGTCACACTGTTTCACTTGCATGCATCGTTGATGATTGAAACCCTTATATAGGATTGGTTGTCACGAGTTTTGGGCTTTGTTGTCACTTTGTTGTAATTATCAAGTGAGCTTCAGTAAAAAAAAATATACAAACAAAATGTAGAACTTTTTCAATTTTTTGGAATTGAATTTCCAGCATGTAATAATGTAGCCAAAAAAAACAACAGAAGAGAGCAGCTTCCACATTCCACGACTGTATTTTGAACTCATGTATTATTGATATTATTGAAAAAAAAGTTCCAGAAGTTCCATATAGCTTTTAGAAGACAGGCTTTTTGTTCAAAACTTCCCAACAGGTAACCTGAGCAGTAGTGAGCAAGGCAGTTTAAACATGTGAGAATTAAAACTGACTCAACTGCTCCATGTTTTAAGTCTTAATGCACGCTAGATTATAAAGGTTTCTCCGTTTTAGGGTTGCTAGT
>NW_024583921.1:11268-12864 GCF_018398535.1 Haplochromis burtoni
GTGACAGTGCTTGAAACCATAAGGGAACAAAACTGTGAGAAACAAACTTTTCTCTGCCTGTGAATCATTCTTGCCTCTCTTCCTCCTTCCATCTCCTGATCTCATCTATCACTCTCCACTTGCTGTGAATCTGAGAACAAGGCACAATTTGCTATTACATTGATCTATTATTTAATTATCCACACTCTAAAACTCTTGCACCTATAATTCACAATAAAGTAATAATAGAAAAATGTTATAGAACCAAAACATAGCTGGTGTGTTTATGTCTGGCAAAAGGTGTGGCAAAGGGCTGGGAGACCTGAAGTACCACTGACAGCCTAATTGGATAGCACCACATGCTTCATTGCCAGGGGGGTGTTTCATGTTTGTTTAATTGACTTGTATTAGTTGGTTATATGGCAGCCATTTAATTTTCCCCGTGTGTGTCATTTGGTTTAGCTAAACCAGTGTTTAAGTTCCCCCATTTCAGCAGGTCAGTTTATCTTATGTTTGTTTGAGGTTTTGTTAATTATTATCTTGAGTTTAGTCTATTAAGTTGACCTCTTTTATTGGTCTGCCTGTTTAAGTTTTGGCTTTGTTAAATATATCTTCATGTTTTTGGGTCAATAAAACCCCCTTTTTGAATTAAAACACCTGTGTCCTTTATGCTTTACTGCTTGGTCCCTGACAACGATTTGAGCACAACAGCGCCCTCTTGATTAGCATACTTAAGCCTGACTAAGGCCGACCTGTCCCGTTTAAAACTGGAGTTGCGGTGACAGGACAAAGATGCAAGCCTTGCAGAGCATCCAGGATTTTCTCAAGGGAGTGAAGATGGACAGTCAGAGGGCGGCTCTGCTCACTGGTGTTGCCTGTGCAGTGGGATCTGTGGTTGTGTTGGTGAAAAAGATCAGCAGCCATCGAAAGGCAGAGGAAAAGATCAGGAGAGCCAAAAACAGGAGAGAGGAGAGCTTGCAGCGGGGAGAGCAGGCGGTGCTCCGATACAAAGAGTTGGTGAGAGTTCAGCCTTAATTTAGGAGTTTTTTGGGGAAAGTTTAACATTGAATTTTCTGCTTTTAGTTCGAACCTGACATAATTCATCAGATCACTGACAGCTTTTGTTGTCAGCAGGCTTACCTTGAGCATTAAAAAATAAATAAACTTAGCCGACAAACACAGCGATAATAACCTACTGCTATTTCTAGATTGTCTTTTGCATTTACACTCTGTGGAGAAGTTATTTGAGACACCTTGCTATTCCTGGATTAGATTGCCTTTTCTTTTAAAGCCACCCCTCAAATTCTTCCTGGCAGAGATTCAACTAGTTGTTTTCTTAGAGTTTTGATCCAAATTGACACAAAAACACAACACAGTTTTGGTGAGTTGTTGGCTGTACATCCATAATGCAAATCTCCTATTCCAACACACTATAAAGGTCCTCTATTTGATTAGATTCTGGTGACTTTAGAGACCAGAATCAGAAGAAGAGTACAGTGAACACAATAACACCAAGAAGAAGATTTGAACTTTGCTACATTAGTGCATTATCTTGCACTAATGTAGCAAAGCAGCCATCCGAAAACGAATACAATCAGGTATTTGTTTTTTTCTTTA
>NW_024583921.1:13665-16488 GCF_018398535.1 Haplochromis burtoni
TTTAGATGTGTCCTTGATCCAACACAGCTGATTCAAGAGGCTAAATGACTTCCTCAACATGTCTTGTAGTTCTCCAGAGGCCTGGTATTGAACTAATCATGTGATTCAGGTGTGTTGACCCAGGGTGAGATCTGAAACCTGCCGGACACCTGCCCTCGAGACCTGGAGTTGCCCACCCCTGACCTAACATAACACAGAGCTTACATAATGGATAAAATAGAGCAAAAGCTAATGTCTACACTAAATAATCAATTTCATTTCCCAGTCTTGTATCAGTATTCTACTTTAGGTATACTCTCAGCTAACTAGGTATTTCTTATTACTTACACTTGTGTCTTTGCTACGGTTAAGGTTTATTTACATATTTATGAAAGCAAATCAGATTCATGTGCCAAAGAAATATTTGAGTTTCCAAAAAGACTTTGATATTCCACAGAGGGCTTACAAAGATTGATATGTTTGTCTGAATCTGTCTGTGCTTGTTTCCTTTCAACAGACTCTGGCTGTAAACAAAAAGCTGAACTGCTGCACTGAAATTTTGCTGGAGAGTTTGGACCAGCTGACAACTGTTGGCTCCAACAAGGATGGTCTCTTGTACGGAGTTCCAGTTAGCATCAAAGAAAATATTGCATTTAAGGTATTTCCCATCTACAGAAGAGGATTAGGACCAACGAAAAAAAAGTGGGCACGTCTTTTTTTTCTACTTTTCTCAGAATTCTGGAAAAGAAGAAGAAAAAAGACGTGCCCACTTTTTTTTCGTTGGTCCTAATCCTCTTCTGTACCCATCAGTATTAGTAAGTATGTTATAGAATAGAACAGAATGCTTTTATTGTCACTATACAGATGTACAATGAGATACAGAGCGTCTCCTACTCAGTGTAAACAGGACTGAGTACAGTATTCTCGAGCATCATAGCGCAGGTATTTGATGTACAATTATTGACTTTGTTTTTTCCAACACTAGAATCATGACTGTTCTTGTGGTGTGGTCATTAACCTGGACCAGCCCGCTGAAAAGGACAGTGTGCTTGTTCAAGTCCTGAAGAAACAAGGAGCTATTCCCTTTGTGAGAACCAACTTGCCTCAAGCTCTTTTAAAGTACATCTTTTATCAGTTACTCACATAAAAATCTACAGCACATTTAAAACTGAGTGCATGTGTTAAGTTGCCTTTGTCCATTCCAAATGTGCAAATCATGAAAATATGAATGAAAATAATATGCAGAGACTCATTAACTGTCTGTTGACAGCTATGACTGCAGTAATCCTATCTACGGGCAGACTGTGAACCCTCATAACCCCCAGAAGACCTCTGGAGGTTCATCTGGTGGGGAGGGGGCTCTCATCGGGGGAGGGGGCTCCCTGCTTGGTATAGGCACTGATATAGGTGGCAGTATCCGTATTCCTGCATCCTTCTGTGGAATCTGTGGTTTCAAACCAACGGCAGGTCGGCTCAGGTGGGTCTCATTCAGTCAGTTTCCTGGAAATTTATTATACATTGCTGAGTTAAGCATTTATGTTTGTTAACACCTTTTGTGTAATGATTAGTTTACAGGGAGTTCGTCCAATTTATCGAGGGCAAAAGACAGGTAAGTGACATATGTACTTACTAAACAAAGTAAAATGTGACGTTACATAACTGCTTTAATGTTCCACAGTCTGGGAATATGGTTTACTGCTTCTTGTTTTATATTAAACTAGTGTCGTCATCTCCTGGACCCATGGCAAGAGATGTGGACAGCCTGGCTCTGTGCATGCAGGCACTTCTTTGTGACCACATGTTTTCTTTGGACCCCACTGTTCCACCATTACCTTTTAACATGGAGGTGTGTCTGTTGATGACAATTTTTGTAATTGCCTCATACAGTGGCAGTATAACACCCTTGTAAGTGGACATCAGGCCCTTGTAGTATGTACTATTTTGGTCTACACAACCCAAAATGTGATGTCCACATATGTGGACGCCAGGTGCTAGGAGGTTAACCTGAAAGTTGAAGGTGAAATGAAGACTGTTCAGGATTATTTTACTGGACTTTGACCAGATAGTTACTAAATGTTCAAACTTGTAAATTAATGAAATGGCTTATTGTCTTAACACACTTATTAAATGTATTAATGTCTTAGAATAAACAATACATTAACATTTATATTTAAAAACAAGTTAACTAAAGGCCATCTTTTCCTTTCTTCTTTGGCTCTCGGAGGAGGCGGCAGACTGGATACATCTCGGAAGGGCTAGCTCGGAATAACATCTCTGGGCGCAAATTGGATGACATCTCGGGGAGGCACACTGCCGTGAGTTCTCAGAATCGGCTCCTTGAGCACAAGAAATGACAACATCACAGAACGCAAGTATGGCGAAGCTCGCGGCTCTCCAACGGGAGATTGAGAGACCAGTGTTGGACTGTAGAACTGCTTTGAAATTCATATGAGCTGTTCGCACTAAAGTAAAAACCACCATCACTTATGCGGAGACCCCTTTGGCGCCAGCTGTTTACACAGCTGTTTTGGCTGTTTACTTAGCCTGGCAGGGCGAAGGACATTGTCTCAGCTGAACTATGGACATGCACACACATACATATACTGATACTGCAACTGACAAATAAAGGCTATCTCACCATCTCATCTCTCAAAATGATTGACCCTTAGATATACAGAAGCTCCAGACCTCTAAGGATCGGTTATTTGGAAAGCGATGGCTACACGCATCCATCTCCAAGCATGGCCCGAGGCGTCAGAGAGGTCAAAGCTCTGCTAGAGCAGGCGGGACACACAGTAAGACGTCACCACACACACTGATTGCGGTCAAGTGTGTTATGTGAGC
>NW_024583921.1:16862-22034 GCF_018398535.1 Haplochromis burtoni
CATATGTCTTTAATATTATTTATGTCTTTAGTTTGTCCCTTACTGTCCACTGAAGATGGATGAAATTGTCCCTGAGCTGTGGCTTAGGGGCTTATTGGCAGATGGAACTACCACCCTGCTACAAAAACTGTGAGTTGGATCTTTTTTTTTTTGTTTTAATAATTACTTAATATGTTCTTGTTAACTTACATCATCTAATAGCTAGAAATGTAATTTTTGTTTCAGCGCTAACCAGTGAACATCGCCATTCTGACATTATCTATAGGGCACATGGGCTTGTGCTTCTTTTTGGAACCATTACAGTAATTTTTACTTCAGTTTCTCTGACCAGATTACTTTCCCATGTGCCAAGGATTCCTTTTTTAATTTTAGGGAGGGGGGACCTGTGGACCCTTGTCTGGAGCCACAAATTTTTGTATACAGGCTTCCTAAGTGGTTGAAGAAAATAATTTCATTCCTCCTCAAACCTGTGGTGCGTTGTTTCGTCTTCTGACAGATGTATATGAATTCATACATCAGTTTGATCTTGACAGTTTAATCTGAAGAAACTTTTTTTTACCCCAGTCTCCTCACACTTCTGCCAGAATGAGTGCTCTTTGTGGAGTTGGGTGAGAAAGTATTCTTGATATTTGTTCATTTGTGCTTGAATCTCAGTTTCTTTGTTACATTTCCATGTGCTAGGAATTATATCCAAACGTTCTGCTTCATTTTTAGATCTGTTCCTGAGCTGTGGAAGCAACATGCTGCTGTTGAGGTACTGTCAGCTGATGATGCATGGTCACGTATGAAAGTCTGAAGGAGAAATTGAGATTTCCTGTGTTTTCTTTAGGACTACATTCAAGAGACAATAGCACATTGGAGGAGCTGCAACATTGACGTGCTGCTGTGTCCTGTGATTGGACCAGCCTACAACTTCTTATACTGTGGCAAAACCTCAGGTATGGTACACTGAGTACAATAAAACAGCATAGTCTGTGCGTCACTTTGTTTTCAACAAATTGTAATCTCAAGGTAAACTATAAGATGTTTAGTTTTAAACATAAGTCACAAATAAGATCAGAAATATTTTTAGGTGACTGTTAGTTTTCTAAAATGTACATGTTCCAGAGATTACAGCTTTCCTGTCATTTATTTTGGAAGAGCCATTTCTGAGAGATGCTAGTCTGTTACCCCTGAAGGATGTCACCTGACATACAAAAAAACATGATGCAGAAAGTAGTGTTGATTTTGGGATCTTTTTGTTTTTACAAGACATTCCCTCTTAGTATTCAGTGAAGTCCCGAGGAAAGCGGTGTACTAAGTTTATGGAGAGCATTCTGCTGTGGTTCAAACCTGACACGGACAAATTTTTGAAATTTTGAACTGGAGCTGACTTTGTTACATTTGCATTGAAATATACACTGGGAGGTGTTGTGATAAGAAAGGCAAAGACATTCCAAAGCCCTGCGATGCTGAATAGCAGGCATTTGTACAACTTGATGAAGGCTTTCATGGGAAAGTTGCAATTTCTTTCAAGCCAGATGGAGAGCAACATTCATCCAGAGCTGTTTTGTTTAAAGATTCACAAAGTTCCACTTATTAGTGCAGCCCTCCAAGGCAGTTGTAGTTTCACATGTAGCCCCTTGGGAAAATTAATTGCCCACCATTGCTATAGAGATTACTCAGTTAAGAGAATTACATGTAGATTAGAACATTAAGACAAATGGCAATGTGAATGCATTTTTATTAAAATTTCCAAATCATGAGTTCATGAAATGGTAACAAAATTTGTAAGGGTTAAAGAAAGAATTCTCTTTCAGTATTCTTCATCATTCAATGTTTTTTTTTTTCAGTCAATACCAATTACACATTTGTCTACAATCTCCTAAACTTTCCTGCCGGTGTAGTCACTGTTTCTACAGTGACTGCAGAGGATGAGGAAGAATTCGAGCACTATCCCGACAAATTTGACAAGGTTTTAAAAGAGGTAAGTGAAACATACCAGTGAGGGAAGACTGGTGAAATATATGGAGCTGGATCTACTGTAAGACTAGGTTTTCATGCAGGCATAATCTCTCAGGAGACACGGATGTGAAGCCTAAACTATAGATGAATTTATTATAGAATAAATTTCTGGGGGGGTTTCAGTCACCTGCATCTTTCTGTCCTGGACCAGCCTGGCTTGTTAGTGGAAGTTAGCGCTCTTAGGTTTTCTAAAAGTGAGGTCATTTCTGAGCTTCTTTAACAGGATAGAACTGTGATGACCACGATAATGTTATGATGCCATAGAACTTACAGCTGTTGACCTGTTTCACTAATGTTAAATGTCCAATATGGGTGACCAATCAATAGTGTCAGTAAGAGATCAGTGGACCTTTTACTTGATGCCATTCCCCAAATCCTCTGTGTATTTCAAAATGGCAATTAAATTAATGCAACAGCTCTATATTGCAGCCCTGATAAGTAACATCATGTGAAACATTTGTGAGGCACGTAATTTTATTCTGAATGTTACCGATTGGGTAAGAGAATTTTTTTAAGTGTTTTCACAGTGTTGGTTGTTTATTCTAATAGTTGGATTGAGAAACCACAATGGGCACTCAAAAGCATCTCCACTAAATAACCAACAAATTAACAAACAGATGACCAAAACTTTGACAATATGTTAAAGTTAAAAAGCCCTTAGACTGGGAACATTGAAACCAGCATTTTTTTCTTGCATTTTATTAAAGAAAATGCTGTATAAGAGATAGGGAAACCAGCTGCCTTTACATGACTTTACATCATGGTTCCGGGAGCATTTATGTACTTAGAGATGTCCAGTGTGGTGGTGGTGGGTATAATGATAAAACAGACTCTTTAACACCAACATGTAAAAGGCCCATCCATACACAAAACCAAGAAACGAAACGTATCAGACTATTGTAACTAGAAATATTGTCACATTCCTTGTTGCCATGCAGATATACACACAATGTATTAGTAGTTTCAGAGTTTGTCAGTAGGTGGATGAAGGAGACTGTGGTGTGTCCAGCTGCCAAGCGTTAAGTGACAGGAGTGTGTTTTTGTGTTCAGGCAGTGACCGGTGGCGAGGGTCTACCTGTGGCGGTTCAGTGTGTTGCTCTGCCGTGGCAGGATGAGCTCTGCCTGCGCCTCATGAAGGAAGTGGAACAACTGGTCAAAGAAAGCAAGAAGTAAAGCTGCTTTCTTTGTCAGTCTCACAGGAGAGGCTGCAGACTTCAGAGGAGACATGTTAACTTGAGTATTTCCTGTAATAATGAGCTAATCGAGTCATAAATGGTGGATGAATCTTAGTAGTACAAGTACAGTCTATTCATTTTGTGTTTATTTTGGTCTTTGATTGTTTCCTAAAGGCTTTAGGAACTCTAACTCTTTCATTTTTCATCTTTCTTTCATACATTCATTTAATAAACCATGTGTTTTTTTTGTCTTGCTATCCCCATCTATGCTTTATATTTCTTTATATCCATAACAGCAAACATGCTAGATCTTGTTGAGAAAATAAAATGTGAAATCATTAGGCAAGTCTGCTTTATTTGTATAGACCAAAATAACCTCACAGACAATAAAAAGACCAAAAAGCATACTAAACAATATTACAAAAAAGTCACAAATTTATTCAAACGGTTACAAGTAAACAAACAAACAAGCAGGCTATGTGAAATACTTAAATATGTACACATACAATATATGCAGACATGAGAAGAATTAGACAAGAAAAGCGGTCAAATATCCAGACAGAACTATGCCAGAAGCTTGTTGAGGGTTACCAAAACTTTCTGAGGTACAGCTTGCAATCGGCCCACCATGGAAAAAAAGGACATTTCAAAGAAATTATTAGCCCAAAATGACCATAACGTTCACTGTATGTGTATTGTTCATCTGCTAATGACATTAAAACAAACCATTTATTTTTCTAATGTAGTGGTTTGACATTGATATTTATAAACGAATAAAATAAATAGTTCCTGTTTTATAAGCCGTATTACATTTGATTTGATCTTTCAAACCTGCCCCGAAGATCTCTGATGGGGGGGGGGAGGGGCTTTGTTTTGGGGTTGTTGTTGATTTTTTTTGTTGTAAAATGTTTCATATATTAAACGGAATTATGACATGATCATCGTGACAATAATAAAGGTTGAAACTGTTGTTAATATAGTTATATATTTAATAATATCAAAAGTAACTAAACTCGAAACACTCCGTTGTTCCGGAGGGAGAATAATTTCCGGGTCACGGAAAGCTAACAGCTGATGCGGTGCAGAAAGAGGAAAAGAGGCTATAGGAAGTTAGCGAGTAAGCGGTCGGCTCTCCTTTATCCTAATATAAAAATGATAATAATCACTATAAAATACAGAACTTAGGTGAAAATGTTTAGGTGATCGTTCTAAGGAGAAGTCTTAAATGGACTTTCTGTAATTAATTTGGATGCACACGCACTTCAACACATATTTGTTGTTTTTGTTTACGCTGTCATTCACAGTGCCGTGTTATTTGGGAGTACGCACGCGCAGTGAGTGAGCGTCATTGTTTTATTAAAGTAGGAGCTGTTACTTGCTTAACGCGCCTATGTATTTTGCTCAAAGGTCAGCCTGTCCCATTTAAACAACCGTGTGTAAAGTCCACTTGTCATTTAGTCGAGTTTGCAGCAACAGGACAAAAATGCAAGCCTTGCAGAATATTGAACAGTTTACTAAGGGAGTGAAAATGGACAAGTGGGCAGTGGCTCTGGTCACTGGTGCTACCTGCGTTGTCGGATCCGTGGTTATGCTGGTGAAAAAGATCAGCAGCCACCGAGAGACGGAGGAAAAGATCAAGAGAGCCAGAAACAAGAGAGAGGAGAGCTTGCAGCGGGCAGAGCAGGCGGTGCTCCGCTACAAAGAGTCGGTGAGAGTTCAGAGCCCTGGACTTTGAATTGTTTAAGTTAATCTTTGGAGATATTAGTTCAAACCTGGTGAACTATGGACAAACAATTTGGTAAATCCAAATTCAAATTTTATTTGTCACGTACACAGCAGGGACGTGCAGAGGGGGGGGCTAGAGGGGCTTGAGCACCCGCCCCTTTCCTGATGAGTGCCCAAAGTGCCCTTTTGTTGAGGCAACTTTTAAATTTTTTTTATTTATTTATTTATTTATTTATTTTATGTGTGTGTGCGTGCGGAGTCCTGTCTG
>NW_024583921.1:23686-30240 GCF_018398535.1 Haplochromis burtoni
AAGGGTAAATTTAACTGGGAAAGAATAAGATAAAATATATAAATTAAAGTACCGGCAGTACCAAGAGTGACTGGGAAGATGATCTTAGTACTGTAGCAGGGGTGTATAATCTAAGTAGCTCAATGAGGTAGCCTGGAGCTATATTGTTAATAATTCGGAAGGTGAGCAGCAGGATTCTGAGTTGAATGTGATACTTAACAGGAAGCCAGTGCAGGTCGGCAAGGACAGCGTTAATAGAGACACGCCCCCCACTACCAGTAAGGAGACGCGCAGCCGCTTTCTGAACAATTTGCAGTCTATGGAGAAGAGTCGAGTTAAGACCAAAGTAAAGGGAGCTGCAATAATCTAACCTAGATGTCACAAAGGCGTGGATAAGCTTTTCCACGTCTCTATGCGGGACATAATGTTTGGCCTTGCTAATAAGACGCAATTGATAGAAGCAAGATTTGACAAGAGCAGACACTTGTTTGTCGAATTTAAAAGAGCTATCCAAAAACACACCCAGGTCACTAACAGTGTCGGTGAGGAAACTATTAAAGGAACCCAAGGCATCACGGAGTTGGCCACGGGGGATACTACTGTCACGTGTAGAATCGTTTAGCCAACATCGGGAAATTATCTAGGGCGCTTCATTTTAACAGGGGCAACAGTATTGAGGATGGAGGAGCATGTGGAAAAAAGGGTGCTAGCAAAATCATCAACCATGGGAGATAGGGAACAGTCAGGAATGGAGCAGGCAAGTTTCAGGAAAGACAGAAAAGTTCTCCACAGTTGCAAAATTAATTATACGTGTAGGGCGTAAGAGAGCCTCAGGGTGAGGGTATTACTTAATTACATAAGTAATTAAGTATACAGAGGTGGATACAGACAAAGGAAAAATCCTGGTTCAATGCTTTTTTTTGTTTAATTTAATTTAATTTATTTTATTTATTTTTGAACCAGAAAAATCCCTTGAGATTAACATCAGTTTTTCAAGAATAAATTGGTCAAGAGGACAAACCCTTACATTGTTACAAGTTACAATTCCAATATAACATCAAAACACTTAATAAGTAGTTAGAGACAAAATAATACAAAAATACAGATCCAGCTTATAAATAGCAATAACAGTCTTCGGTTACATAAGTCTTTTTGAGTGTTATGAACTCTGTCAGGGAGAGCTTTAATGTGTTTAATGTGTTTGCATTCCATGACCAGGATGCAAAATTAGAGGTGATACTAAGTCTTAAATTCTTGCTTTAAATGTTTTTTTGAAGTAATGATTCTGTGTGGGTCTGTGTCTCCTAGCATCCGACAACTGACTCTGCTTTCATCCTGACACTCTCCCTGTCTGAGCTGACACAGCAACTGAAGGAAGGCTCACTTACCCCTGAGGATGTGCTTTACTCTTATATGGAAAAGGTTCAGTATCCAACATGACACAAAGGTTCACTTAATATAACAAAACAAATCTTTCATAATAGCTCAAATACACCAAAAGCTAATTTTTAGAAGTAATCACTAGTAATCAAGTAATCATTTTAATTTTCAGAACTTGTCTCTCTTTTTTATTTTTGACAGGAATGTTCATCCCCTTGAAGCATGAAAACTTCTTTCAGGGGAAAACGTTTCTCTGAATCTGTCTGTGCTTGTTTCCTTTCAACAGACTCTGGCTGTAAACAAAAAGCTGAACTGCTGCACTGAAATTTTGCTGGAGAGTTTGGACCAGCTGACAACTGTTGGCTCCAACAAGGATGGTCTCTTGTACGGAGTTCCAGTTAGCGTCAAAGAAAATATTACATTTAAGGTATTACAAAGGTTATGCAATGCAAATTTCAGTTACAGTTAAAGTATTTCCCATCAGTATTTCTAAGTATGGTACAGTATTCTCGAGCATCATAGCTCAGGTATTTGATGTAACATTATCATCTTTGTTTTTTCCAACACTAGAATCATGACTGTTCTTGTGGTGTGGTCATTAACCTGGACCAGCCCGCTGAAAAGGACAGTGTGCTTGTTCAAGTCCTGAAGAAACATGTTGTTGTTGATCTGAGACTGTAGACAGTTTAAAAAGTCCACAGGAGAGATGGTAGCTGATTAAACAAGTGTCATGAGATAATAACAAAATGCAAAGATTGGTGACAGCGCTTGGAACCATAAGGCAACAAAAACTGTGAGAAATAATTTAGGCTCTGCCTGTGAATCACTCTTTGCTTCTCTTCTTCCTTCCATCCCATCATTTCATATATCACTCTCCACTTGCTGTCTATCTGAGAACAAGGCACAACTTGCTATTGCAATAAACTATAATCTAATTATCCACACCTAACAACTCTTGCACTTAATCTATAATAAAATGATGACAGAAAAATGTTATAGCACTGCCTTTAGTAGCCTCACACAGCTCCTGCTGTTTCCTCCTCATGTCCTTACCAGCCATGTCTGCACAATGTTATATCATGAGTAATATTTTTTTAAATCCAGCTAAATAAAACACACACATGCACACACAGTGACATTTTAGACCTTCTTCAGAATACTGTATATACTATGGGCATCCTTACATTATTATTTATTACTAGAGCTACAATAATAAAGCAATGAGGAGGGGGAAGTAATAAATATGAAATAATGTATTTATGATGATTCCATTTGTTTCACTATCCACTCTGTGCAGGGCAAAGCTTATTACATTTTTAAACTGTAGAGATACAATCATTTTACTGCTGTAAAATCCAAATTTTGTCTTATTTAAAATATAAATCTAATATAATCTGCTTCTTAATGTATGTTCTTTAAAATACAGCGTGTGTTTTTTAATATATTATAATTATAATAATTATTATGTGGACATGCATATTAGATCGTTTTTTAGTGAAATATAATCCCTCCAGAAAGGCAGGAAATGCCCGGAAACTTACTTTAAAACTAAATATGTTCCCTAAAACGGTGACAGAGCTACAGACCCATGACAGCCTTACACAGGTAGCCAGCAGCTGTGACCAGCACTACTTGTGCAGTTAATAAAAGGACAGGTAATGTTTGTCGCGCTGTTGCACACACAGCACGCTCGTTTGTTTCAGTTCGTCAGTTGCAACAAGACAGCTTACCAACGTGTACGTAATAAGCTAATACTCCTGGGTGCTACACACTACAGTGTGCGCTGTACACCTACTTACTGGTTGTGTCGCATCAGTCTGTGTCTCTGAGTTAACTTGTGTTTCTCCTACAGCTCCGGACCGCTAAAAATGCGCGTGCTCTTTGTGAGCTCGTTCCCGGCTCGTAACCAGCGCGTTCTGCCGTCAAGGGCGATCATTGGTTAAATGTGATCATGTGACTGATGCAAGCCAGATCCTTTTATTTAGCAAAACTATGATTAATAGTTAAATATTATTGTTGAGGGGCACAGACAGGACTCCGCACGCACACACACATAAAAAAATAATAAAAATAAATAAAAAAAATTTAAAAGTTGCCTCAACAAAAGGGCACTTTGGGCACTCATCAGGAAAGGGGCGGGTGCTCAAGCCCCTCTAGCCCCCCCCCCCTGCACGTCCCTGCTGTGTACGTGACAAATAAAATTTGAATTTGGATTTACCAAATTGTTTGTCCATAGTTCACCAGGTTTGAACTAATATCTCCAAAGATTAACTTAAACAATTCAAAGTCCAGGGCTCTGAACTCTCACCGACTCTTTGTAGCGGAGCACCGCCTGCTCTGCCCGCTGCAAGCTCTCCTCTCTCTTGTTTCTGGCTCTCTTGATCTTTTCCTCCGTCTCTCGGTGGCTGCTGATCTTTTTCACCAGCATAACCACGGATCCGACAACGCAGGTAGCACCAGTGACCAGAGCCACTGCCCACTTGTCCATTTTCACTCCCTTAGTAAACTGTTCAATATTCTGCAAGGCTTGCATTTTTGTCCTGTTGCTGCAAACTCGACTAAATGACAAGTGGACTTTACACACGGTTGTTTAAATGGGACAGGCTGACCTTTGAGCAAAATACATAGGCGCGTTAAGCAAGTAACAGCTCCTACTTTAATAAAACAATGACGCTCACTCACTGCGCGTGCGTACTCCCAAATAACACGGCACTGTGAATGACAGCGTAAACAAAAACAACAAATATGTGTTGAAGTGCGTGTGCATCCAAATTAATTACAGAAAGTCCATTTAAGACTTCTCCTTAGAACGATCACCTAAACATTTTCACCTAAGTTCTGTATTTTATAGTGATTATTATCATTTTTATATTAGGATAAAGGAGAGCCGACCGCTTACTCGCTAACTTCCTATAGCCTCTTTTCCCCTTTCTGCACCGCATCAGCTGTTAGCTTTCCGTGACCCGGAAATTATTCTCCCTCCGGAACAACGGAGTGTTTCGAGTTTAGTTACTTTTGATATTATTAAATATATAACTATATTAACAACAGTTTCAACCTTTATTATTGTCACGATGATCATGTCATAATTCCGTTTAATATATGAAACATTTTACAACAAAAAAAAAATCAACAACAACCCCAAAACCAGCCCCCCCCCCCCCCATCAAGATTTCGGGGCAGGTTTGAAAGAATGCAAAATCAAAAAAAAAAGTAGTTTAATACCGGGCTATTTTATTAGAAAAAAAAAAAAAAAACAAAACAACAAGAATCAGACACACACAGTAGGACAGTAAAAGGAACTATTGATATTTAGATTCGTTTTATAAATAAAAAATCAGATCAATCGTTCAAAAAGACCACATACACAGAGTCAACACTACAAGGCAGAAAAAACTTAAAACTGGTTTATTCCATTTGTATACCAGTCTTAATGTCAATTGCAAGTTTTATAGCATTGACAACCCCGTTCACATCAATCCCAGCCGACCATCATCAGCCAGTAGGGAGAAGAACTGTTGGATGGTCATGACGGGTGGCCTAAGTATTTAACGTTTGCTTATGTAATCGAAAAAAACAGGAAAAAACACTAAATCTGTGTCCTTTTTTTTACCCTACTGCTGATGCGTCCATAGCATTTGTGGCAATCAACCAGATTTGCAAGCACATGCTAAATTCTCTTCCGTTTAGCTGGCTATATTTATTGCTAAGTTTTTTTGTCGCTTTTGATCCTCGTCTCTCCCCAGAAAGAAAAAAGTTTTCCATGGTGGGCCGATTGCAAGCTGTACCTCAGAAAGTTTTGGTAACCCTCAACAAGCTTCTGGCATAGTTCTGTCTGGATATTTGACCGCTTTTCTTGTCTAATTCTTCTCATGTCTGCATATATTGTATGTGTACATATTTAAGTATTTCACATAGCCTGCTTGTTTGTTTGTTTACTTGTAACCGTTTGAATAAATTTGTGACTTTTTTGTAATATTGTTTAGTATGCTTTTTGGTCTTTTTATTGTCTGTGAGGTTATTTTGGTCTATACAAATAAAGCAGACTTGCCTAATGATTTCACATTTTATTTTCTCAACAAGATCTAACATGTTTGCTGTTATGGATATAAATAAAGCAGACTTGCCTAATGATTTCACATTTTATTTTCTCAACAAGATCTAACATGTTTGCTGTTATGGATATAAAGAAATATAAAGCATAGATGGGGATAGCAAGACAAAAAAAACACATGGTTTATTAAATGAATGTATGAAAGAAAGATGAAAAATGAAAGAGTTAGAGTTCCTAAAGCCTTTAGGAAACAATCAAAGACCAAAATAAACACAAAATGAATAGACTGTACTTGTACTACTAAGATTCATCCACCATTTATGACTCGATTAGCTCATTATTACAGGAAATACTCAAGTTAACATGTCTCCTCTGAAGTCTGCAGCCTCTCCTGTGAGACTGACAAAGAAAGCAGCTTTACTTCTTGCTTTCTTTGACCAGTTGTTCCACTTCCTTCATGAGGCGCAGGCAGAGCTCATCCTGCCACGGCAGAGCAACACACTGAACCGCCACAGGTAGACCCTCGCCACCGGTCACTGCCTGAACACAAAAACACACTCCTGTCACTTAACGCTTGGCAGCTGGACACACCACAGTCTCCTTCATCCACCTACTGACAAACTCTGAAACTACTAATACATTGTGTGTATATCTGCATGGCAACAAGGAATGTGACAATATTTCTAGTTACAATGTCCAATGATGCAAAATACATGAACGGAACAACAATTATTAGTCACAGAAACTACCTTGTTATTAATGTCCTGAGATACAGAACTAACTTTACAGGCTGTAATCTTAACCTTTGCAAACTGATTATGTTTAATTGACTGAGGAAGTAAAAAAGATTGACCCTTAGATATACAGAAGCTCCAGACCTCTAAGGATTGGTTATTTGGAAAGCGATGGCTACACGCATCCATCTCCAAGCATGGCCCGAGGCGTCAGAGAGGTCAAAGCTCTGCTAGAGCAAGCAGGGCACACAGTAAGACGTCACCACACACACTATGATCACTGTCAAGCCACGCATGTGATATGAGTCATAGGTCCTCAGTGTTGATATTTGTGTCTTTAGCTCGTCCCTTACTGTCCACTGAAGATGGATCAAATTATCCCTGAACTATTGATAAAGGGTGTATTT
>NW_024583921.1:30265-30854 GCF_018398535.1 Haplochromis burtoni
GCAGATGGAGCTACCACCCTGCTACAAAAACTGTGAGTTGTTCCATTTAATAAGTCAGTTAGTACCATTTGTTTTCTAAACTTAAATCATGTAACATTTAGAGATTTTGTTTCTTTTTAGTTCTAACCACTAAACATCACCATGCTGCCATTGTCTTTATGAACAACGTGGGGTTGTGGTTCTTTTTGAAACCATTACAGTAATTCTCAGTTCAGTGTCTCTGAACAGACTGTTTTCTCCTGTGCCAATGATCTCTTTCATTTTAGGGAAGGGGGACCTGTGGACCCTTGTCTGGAGGCTCAGGTTTTTCCTTACGGCTTTCCCAAGTGGTTGAATAAAACAATTTCATTCTTGCTCAAACCCGTGGTGAGTCCTCTAATTCTGTGACAGAGATGTAGACATTTAGATCTAAATTGACATTTAAGATTTTGGTTTGTTTTGTTTTTTTTGGCAGTTTCCTCGTGTTTCTGCCAGCTTTGGTGCTCTTTGTGGAGTTGGGTGAGAAAGTATCCTTGAAATTGTTCATTTTTGTGCTTGAATCTCAGTTTCTTTGTTACATTTCCATGTGCTAGGAATTATATCCAAACGT
>NW_024583921.1:30874-34754 GCF_018398535.1 Haplochromis burtoni
TCTGTTCCAGAGCTGTGGAAGCAACATGCTGCTGTTGAGGTACTGTCAGCTGATGATGCATGGTCACGTATGAAAGTCTGAAGGAGAAATTGAGATTTCCTGTGTTTTCTTTAGGACTACATTCAAGAGACAATAGCACATTGGAGGAGCTGCAACATTGACGTGCTGCTGTGTCCTGTGATTGGACCAGCCTACAACTTCTTGTACTGTGGCAAACTTTCAAGTATGATTTACTCAGTATGACAGACAACTTAGTTTCTGTGTCTATCACTTTGTTTTCAAAAAAATGTAATTACAGGACTTTAAAGATGTTTAAAGTGTGAAGCAAAAGTCACAAATTAGATCAGATATTGTTACTTTAATAGTTTCAGAAAATTACAAAAATATGTAAAATATAAAAGGCAAAAGATAACAGTAACTAATAAAAAAACACTTTATTTTTTCAGTTTAATTTTTATTGTGTTTAGTACTTCTATTTGTAAATGAAGTTTAGCTAAAGTGTAATTCATGTTGTAGTGGATTCAGAGGGTTTCATCACCGGGGAACCGGATAGACATGATAAAAAAAAAAAGAATGACAGTGTACAAAACATGTCTGTGAACTCAGTCATCCAGGTCACTGTAGTCTAAGGAGCTTGGAAAGAAAAACGTCATTGCTGCTTGTGACTTACACCCGTTTTCACACCTTGGATGGTGTGATTAGGTATAGGATCAATGGGTGGTCCATGACCCTCTTGGGGACACTCCCATGGGGCTTAAAATCTGGGACTCTCCACCAGCTGCTCTTGGAACTGAAGAAGCTTCTTGAATGAGAGGTGAAACGTCTTCAAGAAACCTAAAGAAGTCCAGACACTTTTATTTCCAAGCTCCTTAGTGTACAAAACAGTTACACGTTATAATACAACTGAACTTTGAAAAGAGGAAAAAAGGAGACATTTCATCAAAGATGAGGACGACTCTCCAGACATTACTTGCTTTAAAAAGTAACCTGGGTCTGGATATAGAGCAATGCATTAACTAAATTATATTTAAATTAAACAATAATTGCATTTGTAAAGGCTAAGAATGGTGTTTATGTTTCTTTATTTTTGTTTTCTACACTTTCAGCTGCTGCCAGCTACACGATGCTCTACAATCTCCTTACCTTTCCTGCGGGTGTAGTCACTGTTTCCACAGTGACCACAAAGGATGAGGAGGAACTCAAGCACTATAAGGGCTGTTATCAGGACATGTGGGACAAACTCTTCAAAGAGGTAGGCAACATGTACCAGTGAGATAAGACTGAGTGAGAACATAGAGCCAGGTTTACTAACACGTTGTGTCAGGACAAACTTTTGGCATGAGAAAAAAATAGATTTTTCCAAAGCGAGTGCAGTAAGAAGACTTCAGTTAAGAAGTGGGGGCTCAGAGACTTTTGTAAATGATCCATTTGCACGTGTTTAATGTTTATATCCACGCTGTAGACTGCCTCACTATTTTCCTCTTCTGGCATATGAACAGTTATAATTCCAGGATTGTAAACAGCAAACGGTTTTCAGCACATCAACTGTGCTCCAACAACCATTACTTATTACTGGTGGATCTACACATATTCAGCTGCATGCACTTTGACAATACGTGAGATCACAGATAAACACATGTACACACATGACTTCCCCATGAATTCAGCAAATCCGTTTTTTTTTTCTAGGTAAACACCTTTCAGCACTATTTGGGGATTGTGCTCTTTTGCCCTGTTTAGTAAATTACACATTTAGGTGGTGCGTTCAGCTGCTGAGCATTAAGTGACAGGAGTGTGTTTTTGTGTTCAGGCAGTGACCGGTGGCGAGGGTCTACCTGTGGCGGTTCAGTGTGTTGCTCTGCCGTGGCAGGATGAGCTCTGCCTGCGCCTCATGAAGGAAGTGGAACAACTGGTCAAAGAAAGCAAGAAGTAAAGCTGCTTTCTTTCTCAGTCTCACAGGAGAGGCTGCAGACTTGAGAGGAGACACGTTAACTTGAGTATTTCCTGTAATAATGAGCTAATTGTGTGATAAATAGTGGAGTATTCTCTACACTACAAGCTTAATCTGGGCACTTTTTGTTTTTTGGCTGTTTGTTGAAGGTTAAATAAAAGGTAATTGGTAAAATTACACATTTTTTGTTCTTATTGTTGTAGCTCTTTTGTCGTATTACCATCCATTTCATGTAATAAAGTATGAAAAGGCACTAAAAGCCTGAAAACTGGAAGCATGTCAATATTAGGCAAAGAGACAGTGCTAGTACATGTGTAAAAATGTTAAGAATTAGCATTAAATAATAAGTATGTAAAGTAATATTACTGTTTGTGCACATAATTCTACGATTTACATTGTATACATATACAAATTAGTACATACTACAGTTGCTTTTGTTTACAACAACAAACTTTATTTATATAGCACATTTAAAACCAGTGGTGTACCAAAGTGCTTAACATACAAGAGGGTAAGATGAAGTAACAGGGAAGGATGAAGGCTTGTTACGACCCGTCTAGGGCCAGGCAATAACATGAGTGAGGCACTCGCTTCCCACCCCAAGACCCAAGCAGCCACAGGAAACAAATCTGTTCGTTATAATGTGATTTATTTACAAAGTGAAAAAAAGGAACAACAAAACGGGAGTGTCAACACTTCAGGGTGAGCCAAGGCCAAAATAATAAACAAAAGCAAATCTACACAAATCCCACTCCCCTGACCTTACCAAACCAAAGTCAAAAGTAAAGACAGAGTCTGACCTCCTTAACTAATTCAAAACAGGAAAAAACGGGTGATCAAAAGAAACGGCAGCTCACCCATACCCACTCCACTTCCACAACTTTTAAGCCGCACAAAGTAGTGTAACTGTGGCAACCGCTGGGTTGCCACAGTTACACTACTCTGTCATGAGAAACGCGAGGACCTCTCCTGCCGTACCACTCCAGACTCCTTTTAATGGGCGGGTCCTCCAGCTGGAACCAGTCACGTCGGGGCGGTGTATCCACGCACCAATCGGAGCAGGGCCCTGGCACAGCTGAATTAACATAAAAAGGTACATCACCTGCACAAAACAAACACATGAACGTGCAAGTTCGTAACAGGCTATGGCAAAGTACCAACATGCTAGCAGGTTAAATGGCATTAAAAACATAGAAGCAAAAAAAAAAGGAAAAAAAAGCATAAAAGAACAATATATGTAAAGGATACAACAGTCAAAAATTTTAAAAATGATTAAAAGTAGTTAAGAATAGTGATGGGCAGATGAAGCTTCATGAAGCACTGAAGCTTTTCATCCAATTGGTTCATCCCAGCGCAAAGCTTCTTGAAGCTTCATTTGCTCTAGTAGGACACCTACTGGACGTAAAAATATTAGTTGGCATGAATTTGAAGAGAGTGGCCTTTTGCAGACAGCCTGTAAATGTCAATGTTATGGCCCTGTCCATAATCTGTTTTGGTGGCTGTTGTTGTCTGTGCCTTTAAGTCTTTGCAGGTCCCGGAGTGGATGAGCTGACGGCTGCTGATTGGTCCCCTGGCCATGTGATCTTCTTCAAATCCCTCACCAGCAGTTGTCCTGGGGCAGCCACTGACAGCAGCAGCAGACCTGACCCTGGCCTCCAAAACCTGAGACTTTTGTGCCTGTGATTTTTGCGGCCTTTCTGAGTTTTGTATATAGTGTGTATATTAGCTTTCATTGTACATAGCACATTGTAAATAGCACTGCAACAGAAGGGGTGAGCTGCCGTATTGTTTTTCCTTGCACTGTTTTCTCCTGTTTATTTCAGTTAGGGAGTTAGGTGTAGCGCTTGTCTTTTGTTTGATGTTTGATTTCACATAGGGTTTTAGATAGCACCTCCTCCTGACTTAGCTTGTTTTGTTTGTTATCTCTCG
>NW_024583921.1:35905-39168 GCF_018398535.1 Haplochromis burtoni
CATTACTCGACACAAGCTTCGAAGCCTCGATACAGAACGTCACATCACTAGTTAAGAATAGACCGGAGATAGAAATAAGCATTAAACCAACTAACAAGCATTAACTGGTAGAAAAATGCAAGGCTAAATAGGTGGGCTTTTAACCGCGATTTGAAGGATTGAATGGAATCAGACTCAGTTATTCCATAGATTGGGTGCAGCCAAGGCAAACGCTCAGTCACCTCTAGTCTTCAGCCGGGATCTCGGCAGTACCAAGAGTGACTGGGAAGATGATCTTAGTACTCTAGCAGGGGTGTATAATCTAAGTAGCTCAATGAGGTAGCTTGGAGCTACAGTATATTGTTAATTCAGCTGGGCGATATAAGATTTTTTCATATCACGATATGCTTTTTTCATTTCAGGCCATAATGATATATATCACGATATAAGCCAAATGACTACATTTGTAGTTGTATCCATAATTTCTTGGAGCTAATGAATTTTACAGTGTTGAATGAAGTTTATGTGTTATGCTATTAATTACATAGCATATTGATTTTTTGTTAGTGGGTTAATCACTCTTTCTCACGCTCATATTAGTTGTTGGTGGCTACTGGTTAATGAGTCACTAAAAAAGGCTTTTTGTCTGTCCTGAAGTTAATCAACCCTACATGCTCACCACGCCCACTTTAGTTCACAGCTAAAACAAGGCAAGCCTGTCGCGTTTAAACAGCTGTGTGTTAGGTCCATGTGGCATTTAAACCAATTTGCAGCCCCAGGACAAAGACGAAAGTCACGCAGAACACTGAACCGTTTATTAAGAGAGTGAAGATGGACAAGTGGACAGCGGCTCTGCTCACTGGTGTTGCCTGCATTGTGGGATACCTGGTTGTGCGGGTGAAAAAGATCAACAGCCTCCGACAGGCGGAGGAAAAGATACAGAGAGCCAGAAACAGGAGAGACGAGAGCTTGCAGCGGGCAGAGCAGGCGGTGCTCCGGTACAAACAGTCGGTGAGAGTTCAGAGCTTTGGGGATTTTTCTAGTTTCTCTTTATCGATAATCTCAGCGAATGATCTGCTTTCAGTTTAACCTGGCAGAGGTGTAGTTATTAAATCCCAAAATACTGGCACTTTGCAATGTCTCCATGCTTGAGCATGAAAATGAAAGTTATGACTGTGAAAACCGTTTAAGTGCAGTGAACTCATTGCTGTGTTTGAGAAAGTTTGTAAAAAAAAAGTGGAAGGAAGAATCCTGAATCTGTACATGGATGTGGTTCCGTCTCTTTGTTGCAGCCTTTAAAAGAAATAATAACATAATGATTCTGTGTGGGTCTGTGTCTCCTAGCATCCGACAACTGACTCTGCTTTGATCCTGACACTCTCCCTGTCTGAGCTGACAAAGCAACTGAAGGAAGGTTTACTGCGCCCCGAGGATGTGCTTTACTCTTACATGGAAAAGGTTCAATATCCAGCATGACACAAATCTTTCATAATAGATCAAATACAGCAAAAGTCATTTTTTAAACAAGTAATCATTTAAATTACTCAGACTTATCTTAATGTTGTTTATTTTTGACATTACTCCTACTTATAACTCACTGCTTTTTAGTTCTTTTTACACAGAATTGTCTTATTACAGTTAAAGTTTAGACACACTGGATAATAATATTCATATAAGCAACACAGACTGATGTGTCAAGTAATGTTTGTGTTTCCAACAAGAGTTTAATATTTTACAAAGATTAAAATCCCTTTAGGTGAATAAGTTAATCTCAAACTGTCTGTGCTTGTTTCCTTTCAACAGACTCTGGCTGTAAACAAAAAGCTGAACTGCTGCACTGAAATTTTGCTGGAGAGTTTGGACCAGCTGACAACTGTTGGCTCCAACAAGGATGGTCTCTTGTACGGAGTTCCAGTTAGCGTCAAAGAAAATATTACATTTAAGGTATTACAAAGGTTATACAGCTACCCTGGGGGATCGAACCGGCGACCTCCCGGTTACAGATGCGCTTCCCAACGCCCAGAGGGGGGGTTGGGAGTATTGAAGTATTTCCCATCAGTATTTCTAAGTA
The DNA here is from genome assembly GCF_018398535.1 of Haplochromis burtoni. Classification (NCBI taxonomy): domain Eukaryota; kingdom Metazoa; phylum Chordata; class Actinopteri; order Cichliformes; family Cichlidae; genus Haplochromis; species Haplochromis burtoni. The sequence continues at coordinate 37,956 of NW_024583921.1, forward strand.
TGGTACAGTACTCTCGAGCATCATAGCTCAGGTATTTGATGTAACATTATCATCTTTGTTTTTTCCAACACTAGAATCATGACTGTTCTTGTGGTGTGGTCATTAACCTGGACCAGCCCGCTGAAAAGGACAGTGTGCTTGTTCAAGTCCTGAAGAAACAAGGAGCTATTCCCTTTGTGAGAACCAACTTGCCTCAAGCTCTTTTAAAGTACATCTTTTATCAGTTACTCACATAAAAATCTACAGCACATTTAAAACTGAGTGCATGTGTTAAGTTGCCTTTGTCCATTCCAAATGTGCAAATCATGAAAATATGAATGAAAATAATATGCAGAGACTCATTAACTGTCTGTTGACAGCTATGACTGCAGTAATCCTATCTACGGGCAGACTGTGAACCCTCATAACCCCCAGAAGACCTCTGGAGGTTCATCTGGTGGGGAGGGGGCTCTCATCGGGGGAGGGGGCTCCCTGCTTGGTATAGGCACTGATATAGGTGGCAGTATCCGTATTCCTGCATCCTTCTGTGGAATCTGTGGTTTCAAGCCAACTGCAGGTCGGCTCAGGTGGGTCTCATTCAGTCAGTTTCCTGGAAATGTATTATACATTGAGTTACACTGAGTTAAACTTTGTCTTTGTTAACACTTTTGTGTAATGATTAGTTTACAGGGCCTTCGTCCAATTTATCGAGGGCAAAAGTCAGGTAAGAAAAGTCAGGTAAGAAACATATGTACTTTACATATAAAGTAAATGTAGTTACATAACCACTGTATAGCAGTATTTCAGACACAAACTGTCTCAAATATTTGAGTCACTGCTTTATATTTCGTATGAAACTAGTGCCGTCATCTCCTGGACCCATGGCAAGAGATGTGGACAGCCTGGCTCTGTGCATGCAGGCACTTCTTTGTGACCACATGTTTTCTTTGGACCCCACTGTTCCACCATTACCTTTTAACATGGAGGTGTGTCCTGTACTGTGAGGTTCATATAATCTGTTAATGATTATTCTTTTGTTTAAAAACTACAAATTAAACAATACATAGTTGTCCTAATCCTTCACTTTATATTACGCTTTACAGGCTGTAATCTTAAACTTCGCAAACACATCTGATTATGTGTAATTGACTCAGGAAATGAAAATTCTTCACCCTTAGATATACAGAAGCTCCAAACCTCTAAGGATTGGTTATTTGGAAAGCAATGGCTACAC
>NW_024583922.1:0-6568 GCF_018398535.1 Haplochromis burtoni
CAACAATACAAGAATGTTTGTACTTGACACAACTGTTGCAAAGCATGTATGAGCATCAAAAGAGACCGCCAAAGATTTTTGAGGACAATCAAGGGACTATTGCATTGGCAAAGAATCCTGTTAACAGACAGAGGTGTAAGCATATCGATATCAAATATCATTTTGTGAGATCAACAGTTAATGCTGGAAATTTGATATTGGAATATTGTCCGACAGGTCTGATGGTGGCCGATGTTATGACAAAGCCAGCAACAAAGGGGAAGTTATTGAAGTTTGAGAAATATATGTTTGGAGTGTAAACAAATAGTAAAGAAAAACTGTTTCTTTTGGAATGTATGTAAAGCTGACAACGTGAGTGCAAGTGGGGGTGTTGAGCTAGTTAATAGGTATCCCCTCGTTGTCATCTGTTGTGATTTTATTTTGAAAGGATGCTTCCTGTTATGCTGCAGAGTGCACGCGAGAATTGTGTTGTTCCGGTGAAAAGCCGATGCCCCACGTGTGATTATTTCTCCGTCTAGACAATATAAGTATCTTCAATATTCATGCAGATTCTGCTGCAGGACCCGTCTCTGCTAACAGTAACGCAACCAAGTGATCAGTTTGATATCAATCTTTTGTGATACACCGTCATATTTACATTATTAGTTCAGTACGAATGATTTGCTTTGGTACCTGGTCAAACTTAAGCTCTCCTCTATGTACATTTTTTTTTCATGAGAAAGGATATGAGGTATTTTGCAAGAGATGTTTTAAATATTTTCAACAACGTGATCATAATCGGAAGAGAATGGCTGGATGGATATTGATTTATATCCCACTGCTGTGTGGACAAAAGTACAGGCTAATAGGACATGCTGTTACACTTACAGGACATGCATTTGCCATGGAAACCTATGCCATAAAGGAGGTTTTGCACTTATGTGTTTCCTAAGTGCTCCCACTTAATAACAATAACAATAACAGCATTTACAGTTGACTGTGGAATATATAAGAGGGAGGAAACATCACAAACTGAATTGTTGCAATGATGGGAGTAGCAATCTGAGCAGTCAACAAAGATACTCCCTACTCACACCCTGCCACACAGCCAGCTCTGAGATGTTTTTCAGCATAGTTTTGAGAGGATGACCTATTTAAAGTAATTTTAAATAAGGAATCTGTGTGCACACTTCAAAATTAAATCTAATCCGATTACGGTCAGTGTCTGCATGCTGCATTTAAAAAGTCACTTTAAAAACACATTGTTCAGTTTCAGAATTTTAAAGTAATTTCAGCCTCATAGTGACTCAAATATTTACCTTATCTCCAACTGTGACAGATTTTTACATCACTTTGACAAATTAAACATGACACATGATCGAACATTGATGAGTATGAGTTGTATGGTAAATATTTCAGAGGATTGCCTGGCTGTTTGACAGCTGCATTACTATCCATAGAATCAAGCAGTTGGCAGCATAGATTTCATTCTTAGCTGATCATATGTACATAATCAACATCAGTGTCCTGACATTTGAGATACACAGGCTTGAAAAGTGTTCATAGCAAACAAACCTCTCACTGGGATTTCAGTGTTTTTAAAAATTGAAACTGCTGCAGATTCATTTGTTCTGTTTTGACTGTTTTTGATTTTTTTCACAATGTTGATTAAGTAAGTTGAAATTATTGGAAAATAACCTTGAATTTTCACTTACAGATGACAGATTGTTTTTCAGTGGAATAATTTAGCTTTGACAGCGACGTTATGAATGAGGAAATGAATCGGAGTGTCAGTCACGCAGGTTCAGTTGCGGCAGGAGGGGAGGAGTCAGAGGGAGTTAGTTTAAGAAAATCTGTTCTAGCAATCTAGCAAGTTTAAGACATAAAGTCTGTTACCACTATAACTAACTCGGAGTTTTCCCTCATCTCAGAGTTGTTAGCTAAATCTGCTTACTGGAGTACAGCCCACGTGAGGTATATTTCTTCATACAATCATTAAAACATCTCCCACATGACGTACGTGCAAAACGTAAACCCGCAAAAGGCACACTGAAAAACGTACATGCCCCCCTAAAACGGCCATCTTCTGAGACGACCACTTTTGGCAAGAAATTTCTCGACTATGGAGAAGTTACAGTAATTACCGAGCCTGTTCGTTTTCTCTTCTCATTTCTGTTTCACATTAAAAATGAGACCGATTATTCTGCTCCTCCTCTTCTGCTGCGCAGTGTGTGTGTCTGCAGGTAGGTGTTGGGTGCTGAAGCGGAAAACAGGGTTGTTCAGGCGTCACAGATTAGTCTTGGCCTAATGTTTCTCAAAGAATAAGAGCAGAGCTTTAGTTTGTTACATATTCATTAAGTAATCGCGTGCTGGCTATCAACCGTGTATTTATAGCTTGCTTTGCAAACATTCATTAGTCTGTACTTTTTTATGTATTTCCACAGGAGAACATGATGTAGCCCATCTGGTGTAATCTAAAAACAAATGTAGCTCAAATCATTGTATAAACTACAAATATGTTTATATAAGGGATTTTGAAAATTTAATCATAGCCTAAATATTTTTGATTTATGTGGAAATGAAACAGCTTCTGTGTTTCTGTAAATGCTGCTATGAAAGGTTGCATTTCTGTACAAAAACACCCAAATTGAGCTGTTTTACAGTTTCGTGTTTTAAGTTTGGGGTTTTGTTTATATTTACGTTTCATACTGAGCTATTAAGTGAATTGTTGCTGGATGTTTTTCTGTCAGTTTGAATAAAAAAAATTTCAGAATATATTATTAGGTTTATTTTCAGCTTTATATTGTTTATTGAAGTGATTAATTATCTACTGTGTATTGTGTATATACAAAATGAAATGAAACATGGGATTTTAAGTTGTCAATAACTTTTTTCCAGTCACTCACTCTCTGCAGTATTTCTACATTGGATCTTCTGAGGTCCCAAGCCTCCCAGAGTTTGTGGTTGTTGGGATGGTCGATGATGTTCAGATGATTCACTATAACAGCAACACCAGGAGAGCTGTGCCCAAACAGGACTGGATGAGCAACGTCACAGAAGATGATCCACAGTACTGGGACACGGAGAGTAGAGGGTTCAGTAATGCTGAGCAGGTGTTCAGAAACAACACTGAAATTGCAAAGCACCGCTTCAATCAAACTGGAGGTTTGTTTAAGATTTATCTTATCTTTTCATCTTCATTGTAAACCAGCACTCACATGTTCTCCAACTGCATTACTCCAGTTTTTTGTAAATAACATCATTTTATTTATATGTCTGTTCTGTGTTGGACTCATGTCTGAACTCACACCTGAATAAACAACAGTCTGATTCAACACACACACTGAAGAGTCAGAGACCATCAGATGCTGCTCATTTGCAGTGTTTCTGACTCAATAATAAACAATCACTAAATGTTTTAAAATGACATGTTATCTCCATAGATTAAATCAGAATAAATTTATGCTCGCCAACCCCAGCTACTGTCTTTTTGTCTCATTCTGCATCTTACATGACGGCTGGCTGTTTAAGAAGTAATCAGCTCTTCTGTTTTGGTGTCTGTGGATCAATACTTCTTTGCAACGCACTATGATTTTGCTTCTCTCTCTCACAGGTATCCACGTTGTCCAGTTAATGTATGGCTGTGAATGGGATGATGTGTTTGTTCGAGGATATCACCAGTACGGCTATGATGGAGAAGACTTCATAACATTTGATGTAAACACGGAGACATGGATCACTCCAGCACCTCAGGCTGTCATGACCAAAAATAAGTGGGATCGTGATGCAGATTGGAATACGAAGAGGAGAAAGTACTTAACTCAGGACTGTGTTGACTGGCTGAAGAAATATGTGAACTATGGTCAGAAAAGTCTGAAGAGAACAGGTAGGTTTCACTCGAACTGATTTAGTTTCATGCCACGTCTTCTCCAAGTTTTGGGAGGGAATATTTAGGTAATGCAATGTTACATTTTTGTAATTATAAAGCGAAATATAATATTTAATTGCATTTAAGAAACATGCAGAAGGAGATGGGAGAATACAACTCATCTTAAATGTGTGTTTTTTTGAGTAAGAAATCTCTTTTATAATATTTTCATAAATACAGAGAAATATTCGAATTGCTATTATAACATTTTCTTGAGCACAAGCTGGGTACCTTGTGGTTGAGTGTGTTTTGTTTGCACATGATATTCTGTTTTTGTATTTGAAGTTCGAATTTTGTTTCACAACCTGGTCAACTGATGTTGTATTTGAAATTTATTCTGGTTTTAGGCATGATGGCTGTGGAAAATTGAAAACGTGAAAAAAAAGGGTTATTTTGTTAAATGTAATCATAATACCAGCATTGTACATATTCCAATGTAATAGTAATAATAATAATTATTATAACTGTTTAAAAAGAGAATCAGTAAAATTTCTCTGTCTCTCCAGTTCTTCCCTCAGTGTCTCTCCTCCAGAAGACTCCTTCTTCTCCAGTCATCTGCCACGCTACAGGTTTCTATCCTCACAGAGCTGAGATGTTCTGGAGGAAAGATGGAGTGGAGCTTCATGAAGGTGTAGAGAAAGGAGAGATCTTTCCCAACAATGATGGGACCTTCCAGATGAGTGTTTATCTGGACCTCGGATCTGTTAGACCTGAAGACTGGATGAGATATGACTGTGTGTTTCAGCTCTCTGGTGTGAACGAGGACGTCATCACTAAACTGGGCAAAGCAGTGATCAAAACCAACGAGGGTAAAAGTGAAGGTAGGAAACATGCACGAAGTTTAGTGTAAAAATCATGCGGTTCATGTGCTTTTATTTGAGTTTGATGAAAAGTGTAAGTTGTATACATGATTATGAAGATTTTCATACTGATACTGATTTGTTAATTTCTTAATAAATATTACCATTTAAAGTTTTGGGTGCTCTGATTTAAATTATTGTCCAGTTTGCTGTCTTTTCACAGTTTATTTAAATTTGCGAGCATCTTTTTTTTTGTATTATCTGATTAGCAAACTGATGTTTGTCTCTTTTAACATGTTTCATTTGTTCAGGTTATGATTCATTTGTTGTTGTGTCATCTACAGGAAATTCACTCGCCATGATCATCCCGATGATCGTTGCAACGCTTGTTCTCGCAGTGATTGCTGTAATTGGTTTTATTGTCTACAAAAAGAGAACAGGTAAGAGACAAAAACAGAAATCTTTTTTACTCGGTGTTCTTCTTCGGTGTGAAGGAGGACATCGTCACCAAACTGGACAAAGCTGTGATTAGGACCAGTGAAAGTAAGGCTTAATTCTTACTGGTCTGATTCAAAAGCTGTAGACTTTGGGTATAAGCCAGTCTAAGAACAGTAAATCTCATTAGAAAAACTTCATAAGTAAACCTTTAGAAAGAGGGTGGGAATTTAAAGATAACAGTGTAAATTTTATTTGACAGTTTCCTATTTACTTTTATTTTTATGTGGTAAATATGAATATTTTTCAGTAAATGTAAGTTAAAAAGCACATATTTGACATAACAGAAAAACATTTTAACCAATAAACAATCATTTATGACGCTTCTTCTGAAAAAAATGAACATATTTGTTTTCTTTTTCTTTTTTTAAGCCTTACCAGGATGGTCCAGGGTCATGATCATCTATGTTGTCATTGAAGCTTTTGTTGTCCTCTTTGCTGTAACTGGACTCATTATGTCACGGTCTGGCTGGCAGACCGTGGGGATATGGGGGAATGAGGACCCAAAACGCATGGTTCTGCGATGCAAACAGTGCACTTTATTTACAGTGAAGGTAACAGATGCACAATAAATCCCCTTTGCTCCCTAGACTCCCATGTGTGTGTTCCCCTCCGACGTCCGTGCTCGTGCTCCCGGCAGTTGTGTTTCTGCACACCCTGTGCGTGCTGCCCTTCTGGTCCCTCGTTCCACCTGAAGGACAATACAGAAGCAGCCGTTAAACACTGAACCCGCGCGTGCACGATCCGCACTTCCTACTACTACACACTGACTTGGAGTCTTAGCTTAATGATCCCGGTGGGAGCTCCAACACTCTCCTAAGTAGCTCCCCCGACGAGCCCTGATCACCAACAGGTGTGTGGCAGGAACTTCAGGTGTGGCCAGTCCTCCTGCAGGGCCACACCCATCAGGCCTGCATGTGGCTGTTCTCCATCCTCCAGCCACACATGTACACACCCTGCCTCTACATATGAGTGGAAACCCGAACACAGCATAGTGCAGAAAAACACACATCCCCAAATAACAACAACACTAATAATAATAATAATAATAATAATAATAATAATAATCCATCCTGCTTCATCTGGGTTCAAACTCCACCATTGCTCAACCACTGTCCATTTTGTGAATGATAGCATGTATGTGTGTTTGTGTTTCAGACAGAGGGATAAGGCTCCCATTAGAAAGAGGAAACAACCCTCCCTTCCTCCCCCCCCCCCTTCCTTCCCTCCCCTCCCTTCCTTCCCTCCCCATCTCCAGCTGCCTCCCTCTTCCCGCTCCACCACAACCACCCACACATGCAGGGCCTTGGGGTAAAGGTGTGTCACCAGGGTGCAGGGGAGGCATCCCCCCCTCTGTCCCCTTCTG
>NW_024583922.1:6588-36445 GCF_018398535.1 Haplochromis burtoni
ATGGACTTTGACCAAACACTAATAATAATAATAATAATAATAATAATCCATCCTGCTCACGGACCCCCGAGTCCTCCAGAGCCGGGTCCGTGACACATTATTTATCAAAAGAAAACGGGTGAGACAAAAAAGTTCATGGCTTAAGCATTTTACTTATTTGTCCAGATTCTAAATTGAAATAAGTTTCGGGTTCAGACACAGCAACATCCGAAGCAAAAGTGATGTTTAGGGCACCAGTGTCATAATTATATAATTATTTATATGGTCAAAGGTAACCAGTAGTGTAGGAAGGATTGGGTATCAGTATTCCTGTATTTACAGCTGACATGTGTTTTCTTGTTTTTACAGCCAAATGTCCTCAAACTTATAAGTACATTTTAAATTTCTTTGAAAACCTGACTTAATTTAATGACCGTATTATAATGAGATTTGTAGTAATGAGTAAATCTCAATTCAAGCCTAAGTCTTACCCTGAAAACACCTTCAACACTACACTGCACAATTATTACGCAAGTGAGTATATTTTATGTACTAAACCACATCAGAGGACTGGTCAAGACCTACTTTCAGTTTTCAAAACACTATGTGAAATTGAGGCACACAACGATGGGACCCGCTGTTAAAGTTTCTGGGCTGCCTTTCCTCATAACAGCCATCCCTCAAGATTTTCTCCACTTAAAGCAATGCAGGATTGTAATATCTAGTCTGTTTACTGAATTTTGGCCATATCATAATTTTTATGCATATTTTCCAACTTCAAGCTGTATAAACTTGAGTGCTTATTGGATTTAAGGATATCAGGTGATGTGTATTTGCGTAATGAGTGAGGGTGTGGCCTAAGGAGATTAACACACTATATAAAGGTGTGCATAATTGTTAGGCAGCTTCTTTCTCAGTCTTTCAGAGGGATGCAGCACTCTTGAAATTGATAAGATATTGGGGTGTGAGCACAGAACCATCAATCGTTTTGTTGCAAATAGCAAACAGGGTCGCAAGAAACGTTTTGAGAAAAAAAGACTCAAATTAGCTGCCAAAGATTTGAGAAGAATCAAAAGTGAAGCTACCAGGAACCCATTATCCTCCTGCTGCCATATTCCAGAACTGCAGCCTACCCGGAGTGTCCAGATTTACAAGGTGTTCAGTTCTTAGAGACATGGCCAAGGTGAGGAAGGCTGAAACCCGACCACCACTGAACAAAACACACAAGTTGAAACGTCAAGACTGGGCCAAGAAATATCTGAAGACAGAGTTTTCAAAGGTTTTATGGACTGATGAGATGCGAGTGACTCTTGATGGACTAGATGGAGGGCCCTGTGGCTGGATCAGTAACGAACACAGAGCTCCACTTCGACTCAGACGGCAGCAAGGTGGAGGTGGGGTACTGGTATGTGCTGGTATTATTAAAGATGAGCTGGTTGGACCTTTTCGGGTTGAAGATGGCCTCAAAATCACCTACTGCCAGTTTTTAGAAGACACTTTCTCTAAGCAGTGGTACCAGAAAAGATCTGCATCTTTCAAGAAGACCATGATTTTTATGCAGGACAATGCTCCATCATATGCATGGAGCACTAGCTGCATGGCTAGCCAGTAAAGGCTTTAAGGATAAAAAAAAAATAATGACATGGCCCCCTCGCTCACCTGACCTAACTAACTTGCAAAATAAAACAAAATAAAAACAAACCAACAAACACAAAAACACCAGACATTATGATACAGACTTATAATTTGCACCGATGTTGCGCCCTCGGTGCGCCTGCTCGCTGCTGAAGTCAAAGTAAACTTTATTGTCATTTCCGCTACAAATAGTCCAGTATATAGAGAGACGAGACGACGAGGCTCCAGTTACAACAGTGCAAGTAACCAAACAATATATATATGATGAGTAAGAAAATAAATACACACTTTAGGACTAGGGATAAAGGGATCAATAACCAGAGGGAGTGTTCGCCCAGTGCGCCAAACAGGCTAGGACCGCCACTGCTGGGAGGCTGTGATTGCTGCTGCTCAAAAAGTTACAGATCAAGAAACTGACTCCATGAATGCAAGGCTTGTGACAGTTATTGAAAAGGAGGGTGGCTATATTGGTCTTTTTTTTGTTTTGTTTTTTGACATGTCAAAAATGTTTATATGTCAATTTTGCGTTGTTTTATTATCTGTTACTCATCACCTCCACTGGGATAGCTAACCTGTAAAAGACAGAAACTTAACCAAATGCATTTTTTAAAAGTTTTAATGCCCCTCAATAAGTCACTGACATGACAAAAACATGAACAACAGTCGTGGTCTTTTACTTTTTCTCCCCAGGTTCAAAGACTTCTTCTGATCATCCTTCTAGAGAAAATATAAACAGCAAATCACAAACTATTAAAATTAAGTGTACTTGATCTCTGCTTACACATTAACTGTTAACATTACATATAGCCATCTTTCTAAGAATGCTTTTGCAATCTTTTTTCTGATACATATTAATTAAAAATATTTCTGCATTTTTCACTGGAACTGGTTTGACCCACCAGCTCTAGACATCAGGGACACCTCTCCAGCTGCCAGTTCTTATCTTGCTAAGAAGTACTGGCATAAAGCTCAGGCATTACAGCAGTCACAGTCATGGCTTTAAAGTGAATCCTGTATATCATTATATATGTTACATATTACTAGTGATCAAGTAACTGTTCCTTTTTATTTATTTATCTTGTCCAGTTTTTTATTTATAGTCCTTCATCTGAATGTTTTTCTTTTTTTTTTTTAGTGTCCAAGACACCTGGTAATTCTGCTGGAGATATTATCTGTGACAACGGTAAGTGATACAAGTACTGCATTCAGTCAGGTTTGTGCTGTATTGACTGATTTTAAAATAAACATTAATTATGTGCACGATGAACGAGTTTTACCAGTAGGTTTCACTCATTCCATGATGTATTTTATATTTTCAAAACCCTCCTCATTAATAAATATTTGATTTTTATCTGAACAGAAGACAGACAAAGTTTGGATCCGCCTGTGAACTTCACCAAGGAATCTTCAACACTGAACCTCTGAGAAAAAGTTTCTGCTGCAACAGAAGTTAACAATTTTTCTTCACTGATTTGATGCAGTTCTTGTCACAGTCCTAGGTTGGTGACCCAAGTATTTTGTGTATTATTATTATTATTATTATTATTATTATTATTATTATTGTTGTTGTTGTTGTTGTTGTTGTTGTTATTCTGTGATTTCTCTGTTTTATATGACTTGTAGTGTTGATTTCTGTTTTTGTATTCTAGTTCTTAGGTTTAGTTCTGTGCCCACTGTTTCCTGTTTTACTTTGAAGGTCAATGTATTCTGTTTTGCTTCCTCCCCATCTCGTCTTTGTAATTAGTGTCAGCCATGTCTCCCAGGTGTTTGCTCTTTGCCCGTTCCCCTTCTGTATTTAGTGTTTGCATGTGTTCCTGTTCGTCATCGCGTCGTCCCTCATACTTGTCTCTGTGTTCTGTTTCAAGCTCAGTTTCCAGCCTTCCCAGTTTAGTTTCTGTTTTGTCTTATGCCAGCAATAAAGCTGAGGTCTTTGAGTTTAAGTTCCGCCTCCACGAGTTTGCATTTGGGTCCTATTCCTGCCTTCACACAGCTGCTCCATGACAGTTCTTCCATTAGGAGCATCACACTCAGCACTCTTAATGCAGTTCTCAAATCAGTGACGTATTTCCTCATCCACAGCAGACTTTCTCATTGTTTTTGTAAACACCACTATTGTGTTAATTAATTTTCCATATGAATGTCACAGCTCATCAAAGCAGTTTGTACTTTTGTCAGTCAAAACTGCAGATTTCTCACTTACCTAGATACTGTTAAGCACTGGATTTAGTCTTTTCAATCAGATTAATACAAACTTTTTGTATGAACCATATGCATTATGTGTAAAAGAACAAGTCCAGTTACACACTGTCAGTGTCACTGTTTAGTGAAATTGGCCTTCAGTTGAAAGTAGATAGAATGTGTGGATAGGACAGTGCAGAAAGTGAGAGGAAAGTGGGAAAAGAATGATGACATGCAGAAAATAGTCTGGGACAGAGTTGAACCTATTTATGTTTAAATTATGTTTCAATAATGCCAAACACTTAAACACATAATTGAATTACTTTGTTTTACATATTTGGCACATTCATATGAGGACATGAAATATTGCTGCAAAAAGAGAATCACCCAGCTGTCAGCTATGTAGAAAGGATGCTGGTGTTATTTGTCTCTCAGAAACAGTTCATAACTTCCCTTCAACTCATTCATGTCACCTTAAAGGTAAACCTGTTTCTCCATCACCTGTTCAGCTCTGATGGTTCAGTAAGGACATCTCCTGGTCTCATCTTCATGTTTCCCTCTCACCACATAACCAAACCGACATCATGACCAGCAGCTTTACAGCTGTGGCTCCAGCAAACATCAGCTGATACTAAGAAGTAATATTAAATAAATTCTAACAACAGCTGATCAAGCTTAAACGTGCTGCTGTTGTTTAGCGCGACATCCGCTGGTTTCCTCTTTCTGGCGCAAAGTGGACAATAAACAAGCAAGAGAGAAAAGCCGATCAGCTGATTGTTGATCAGTTTCATGATTGAATTAGCAACAGGAGGGGGAGAGAAGAGGCAGCTGTGCAGCGTAAAGACACAGAATAACTCCAGCTTTGTGTCTTTTTTTCATTCTAGCAGAAGTACGGGACAAATTGTGTTGCTTTTCACCTCAATACCTTTTTCTTCTGTTTGTCTGCCCACAGCCCGATGGCCAGTCCAGCTGTGCTCTCAACTCAGCCACCATCATGCCCCTCCAGCTCATCAGCTGGGAACGTACACCTGGACCAAACCAAACCGTGAAATAATGAGGGCGGGGCCAGAGGCTGACTGGAATTATTCTGTGTTGCCCAAAACAAAACAAAACTAATGCTAGGAAACAAACACGTTTATAAGTACTTTGTGAAGCATTTTTTATGGTTTCTTTTCTTTTTTTTTTAAAGTACTAATAGAAAGTTTTCATCATTTTCCCCCTTACAGGCGGCCCTCGCCACACATATTGATTTAAAATTAATACCAATCAATCCACTGAGAAACTTAACGAGGTTTTATCCACTGGAGGGAGACCAAACCACCACGATTCAGTGAAGCTCGGCGAAATCATATTTGATATGTATTCCTCATCAGTTGCACAAAAATAAATTTTAAAATTTGTTCTGTGCCTTTAAAGACGCTGTGACCTCACAGACCCCAGAGGCAATCTGTACCATACAGCTAACCCCAGATTAAAAATACATAAATAAATTATACATTGTATACCCAGCATAACTACACCTGTCATAACATAAAAAATAATAAAGATAAGATGAACCTAACTTTAACCCTTCCCTTCATCATTCATGGTTCATATGAAGATATTTTACTTTCAGTTTCGTTGATAACCCTAAAGGCTGCGTTTACCCCAGATTTAAGTGACGTTTACTCTCAGAGTAAATTCTTATTGGCTCAGATGGAGCCCAGTGGTGACGTACCTCCTAGTTCTCCTCCTTTTCTCCTATTTTAGCTTTAGCTTTTTCTGGACAACTGAAACATAAAGTCTGTTAAAGGTTTCCGTGTTTATGGTCACAATGAAGGTCATCATCTTCTTTCTTATCCTGGGGATACAGGGAGCAGCGGCAGGTCAGTTTGACTGACGATTTCTGTCGAAAACTGTTTGACGAGTCCCGTCTTTAAATCGTTCATGACGCATTTTTAAACGTTGTTACTCTGCTGTCTCTCCAAGCACTCTAACAAATAAAACATCAGGGAGGAGGCCTGATGCTAATCTGGTGACAATAATCAAAACTGTTATTTTAAAAACGGAATACCATTTTAATTTTCACAAGGAATTAAAACATTTTCACACAACAGCTCACCATTAAAGTTCACTAAAGTTCATTTGACACAAAGTATCTGTAAAAAACTTAGATGTTTAATTATTTGTTCAGCATAAGCTGTATATAAAGAGCCACATGTCATTAAATGGAGTTTATTGTGAATACTTTATGTTTCACAAACATGCGCGAGTTACACCCGGATATGAAGTTCACTGTTTTTCTGATGTTATTGCTTCATTAACAGCACAATGAGGTGACTTTTGTTGTGAGGTGTATAAATAAAATTGAATCGAATTCAAGTGAACTGAATTGAGATACAAATTAAATAATTATTTCTTTATAATTTAATACAGTTTATGTATGTAAAGTGCCAATACACTTTACATACCAGCAATAAGAAGCTGGAAGTGAGAAATGCCAGAAAAGTTTTGCAATTTAAAGACACTCAACCTCAACCAGTGAGCGCTAATGAGAAGTTTTAAACTCACTATATGCCTTGGTCTCTAACACTAACAGATAAATCCATGTACTTTTGATAACTGAAAACTCACCTGCAAACTTAATTAATGAATAAAAGATAAAATCCAAATGCATAAGATAATATTCTCAGAATATCAGTTACTTAACATTAGCTTTTTATTGATAATGTCAATCAAAGATATTGGAAGTAAAGCTTTCTGTAACAATTTTAAGCTTTAACAAAATCCATGAGAAATAAAATAAACAAAGAAAAGCATCGATATTGATATTTAGAAAACCCAACACTGAAATTCTGAAAAAACAACAACAAAAAAACCCCACTAAGTTCATGTCTTTGGACAGTGGGAGGAAGCCCGAGTATCCAGGGAGAACATGTAAACTCCACACAGAAAGACCACGACCTGATGGGGAATTGAACTCAGGACTTTCCTGCTGTGCAGTAACAGTGCTAACCACCGTACCACCATGCTGCCCTGAGTTCAAACCATTAATCATGAAAACTGAATTAAAGTAAACTGAAGGATAAACACCAGTTTTAAAACTTAAAATTGTTTTGTGAAAATCAGGTTCAAACTAGAATCTGTTACAAAACACAAAATTACAACAAACACTGAATATCTATTCATAAATCTATTTTGTGTTTATTGAAGGGACAGCAGGATTATTACAGGATGTCTTTAACGTGCTGCAGTTTTTCTTATTGTGTTATTTAAAAAAATAATGTGATTTATAAATCTGTGTTCCTGAGATCTCACAACATTAACTGTTTCTTACAGTGACCCACTCTCTGAAGTATTTCTACACTGCCTCCTCTCAAGTCCCAAACTTCCCAGAGTTTGTGACTGTTGGGATGGTTGATGATGTTCAGATTAATTATTATGACAGCGACACGGAGAGAGAGGTGCCCAAACAGGACTGGGTGAACAATGCAGTAGACCCACAGTTCTGGGAGAGGAACACTGATATCTCCAGGGGTTCCCAGCAGACGTTCAAAGCCAACATTGAGACTGCAAAGCAGCGCTTCAACCAATCTGGAGGTTTGTTCATGTTTCATTTTTACTGATATTTGCGGTTAATGTTTTCAGTGTGTTTTGTTTTCAGTAGTTAACAGGTTTGTATACAAATGAAAATGTTTCATTCAGATTACAGATTACAATTATTAACATAATAATTCATAATGAATGCAGAACTACAGTCTGGGAAGCTTTAATTTAATGCAACCAGCTTTAAGGATCATGTTTGTATGAACTGATATAATTTGTCAGTTAACTGGTTAGTTGATCAAAATAATTAAGATAAATTTGCGATATTTGCAGTTTTCTGTTTATATTTAGGAATTTTTTTTGTCTCTGAAACCTTGATGATTGTTTTTGATACAATTTCTTAATAATTGATTAATAAGAAAATAATCTCCAGAAAATCTGCAGGATCAGAATAATCAGTCTGAGGTTTGAATATTTTACAATTATTGTGAACTAATATTTGACTTTTATTAAAAACAATCCTGGACTGAAAGTCTCCTTCAGTGGAAGCTTCTAGAAAAACCTCCGGATGGATGGAAACTTAATACCCAGGATCAGGATAAGTGAACCACAAAGGTTAACAAACAAAGTTCAAAGAGGGAGGCACGAAGGACAAACTGCATGTTTAGTCCTAAGCAGCAGCCACTAAGTGAACGATTTCCAGCCTTTTGCAGCCACAGGTGAGTACAATCAACCAGTCATTGCTTCTTGGAGCATCAAAGGATCCCAGGCAGCCAATTGTCTTTGAGGGTTGACACACTGCAATCTGCATACAGGAGGGCTGGCACGAGTTTCCAGATAGCCAGTCAGTGAGTACTGACACTCTTGGATTTGCTTGAAGAGAAAAGGGTCCCTCAGTCGCTCCGAGGCACAGGCACATGTGTGTTGGTCTTTATGGAGGCTGTTTTTCTTTGATAAAGAGAGTATGTAGAAATGTTTCCCCAGTGTCTATCTCCCTAAGATGCTCACACTGTTCAGTGATGATTATCTGTAAGTGGCTTCCATTGAGCCAAAAACAACAGATGTTAATATCCTCTCTTAATAAATGACCGTGGATCAGTGTTTTCTTGTAAAGATATTGTCAATTCTTAATGTATGCTGTGTTCTACAGTTGTTCCTAATGTAAAGTCTTTTTTCTGTCAGGTGTTCACATTGTGCAGCAGATGTACGGCTGTGAATGGGATGATGAAACAGATGAAGTGAACGGATATGAGCAGTTTGGTTATGATGGAGAGGACTTTATAAGCTTTGACCTGAAGACAGAGACGTGGGTCGCTCCTGTACAACAGGCTGTCATCACCAAATACAAGTGGGACAGTAACAGAGCTCTGATCACACAGAGGAAGAACTACCTCACCCAGATTTGTCCTGAGTGGCTGAAGAAGTATGTGAACTATGGGAGGAGCTCTCTGATGAAAACAGGTGAAATCATATAACATGCTGTTTTTTGGCCAGAACAATCTTAATATTTTTCTTTTTCTGACCATTAAAACATAAAAGCATTGACACCCTCGCCCCATCAAAAAAACATCAAGGTTAAATTTTCTCTTTCTCTCATTTCCATTCACACATTGACATTTGCCTCTTCCTACCTTTCTCCTGATTTCTCTGTTACTCCTACATATTAATTACAATTGTTTATTTTTTGTTTATTTTTTGTCATATTTTCCTTTTGCCCCAATTTTCTCTGGCCCAATTTATCCACCATTTACACGCTGACATTTATAACCAGTCTCTCCCAGCCTCCATTTCTTTATCATACATACACATGCTAATAGGCTTTTTTAAAGTCTTAACTAAGGCATTGAAATTACATTACATCCCACAGGAATTACATTAGTATGTACATAATAGTAATATAGCATCTATCTTTCTCTTCTCTCCTTAGTTCTTCCCTCAGTGTCTCTCTTCCAGAAGTCTTCCTCCTCTCCGGTCACCTGCCACGCTACAGGTTTCTATCCTGACAGAGCCGAGATGGTCTGGAGGAAAGATGGAGTGGAGGTTCATGAGGGTGTGGAGAAAGGAGAGATTCTCACCAACAATGACGGGACCTTCCAGATTAGTGTTGATCTGGATCTTTCATCAGTCACACCTGAAGACTGGGAGAGGTACAACTGTGTGTTTCAGCTCTCTGGTGTGAACGAGGACATGGTCACCAAACTGGACAAAGCAGTGATCAGAACCAACAAGGGTAAAAGTGATGAAGGTAGGAAACACGCATTTAGTTTACTGTAAAAATGGTGCAGTTCACGTGGTTTTATTTGAGTTTGATGAAAAGTTTAATTCCTCGCCCATTGTATACAGATTTATTAAATTTTTCATACTGATACTGATTTGTTAATTTCTTAATAAATATTAACATTTAAAGTTTTGAGCGCTCTGATTCAAATTATTGCCCACTTTGCTGTCTTTTCACTGTTTATTTAAATTTGTGAGTGTCTTTTTCCCCCCGTATTTTTATTTAATTGCCAAACTGAAGTTTGTCTCTTTTAACGTGTTTCATTTGTTCAGGTTATGATTTATTTGTTGTTGTGTCATCTACAGGAAATTTCCTCGCCAGGATCTTTGCGACCATGAAACAATGGTTCTCGCAGTGATTGCTGTAATTGGTTTCATTGACTACAAAAAGAGAACAGGTGAGAGACAAAAACAGAAATCCCTTTTACTCGATGGTTTATCCAAAACAGAATAAGCTCCACAAGGGCCAGAGTCACAGTTCCATAAGAATAGGAGCTGTGTGACAATGTGAGAAAAGATACGATGTATAACATTTTGTAAATGTAACTGAAATTATTTTTTCTTTGTAATTGAGAAAAACGTCCCCCATCTCATAAACTTGTTTCTATTCTGTTTTCTCTGATCCCCCATGCCCTGCGTAGAATAAAATGTTTTCTGTATTTTATGTTTAATAACTTTTCCAGGATTTTCCATTTTTGAGAAAATGTCAGATCAGAGCAGGATGTGGACTAACAGCGTGTTTGTGACGTGACTTTCTGAGTCTCTAGAGCAAATGACAAACAGCCCTGCAAACAGTGAGATTACTGCATTTACTATTTTACTTCTTTTTTGTGCTTCAAAATCACAAGAGATGATTGCTAGATTGAACTGGGAATGTTAATATATCTTATTTTGTCTTTTTAGGTTTATGGACAAATTTTGCACTGAAACAAGAAGCATCAACAAGCCTCATTTG
This sequence comes from Haplochromis burtoni, assembly GCF_018398535.1. Classification (NCBI taxonomy): domain Eukaryota; kingdom Metazoa; phylum Chordata; class Actinopteri; order Cichliformes; family Cichlidae; genus Haplochromis; species Haplochromis burtoni. The sequence goes on from NW_024583922.1 coordinate 17,138, forward strand.
CCCCCATAAACTGTGACCTCATCAGCTGTTCATCATTCACATCATAAAATGAAGTGTTAAGATCTAGTTATGTTGTGGATTTTTTTATGACATATATACCTGTATACACTGGACATATACTCACATGTATACTATGTAATCACATATATTAGTATACACCATACACACCTATACTGTAGTTTTTTATATATTGGAATCACTGTGTTAAGCATTTAACCTACATGCTCGAAATCACAAGACCCATAAATTGAGGTCAAATATTATCTACATTTATATTAATAAAGTTTGTGCCACTTGTTGTATGAGCACATGCTGATGAATACTGTTTGAAATGTAATAATTGGGATCAATAAGTAACCTCTGATAGTGTTATGGCCAACCCCATCCAAACATAGGGTTAATTCAACTTGGCACTGCTGAGGATGCACCTGAGACTCTTTTCTCCCAAAGTTGTGAAAAACCTTTCTTTATCAAATATAGTGGCCCACCTCAAACCAGAGTTTGCCAAGGTTGTCAGGATGATTAACTGTTATCTGTGAGATTTGTAGACTTTTGGACTCACTCTGGCCATAAAACTGACAAAGGGATCCAATTAAAAATGATGGATGCTGGGAATAGGGCTCGGAAAAGTTTCGGAGTAACCCAGAAGGTTAAGTGACACAAGTGTCGGAGATTAAAAAAGCTGCAAAGTGCAAGTGGGTTTGACAACCGCTTGGGGGGAAAGGATTGACAAACATATTACATCAATAATTGGGGTAATATTGATATTTATAGTGTTAAGAAAGTACTTATTAGTTTAAAATTAATACGGTCCAAGTAAAAAACAAGGAAGGAAAGTTACCAAACAGCAGGAAGAGGGATCACTGATCCCATATAAAGGAAGGTTAGATATGCCCGGGCAGCTTTTTTTTCCTGGCTGTCATTTTATGTGTCTCTGCTGTTTATGCTTAAAGGCTCTACACCCTTCGCTTTGCGGGCTTGCTATATGCTGTTGTGCGGTATTGTACTGTTTTGCTGTGCATATAACACTGTTTAATAAACTCAGTTTTAAGAATTCTACTCTTTTCCAGAGGATCTAAATTGATGAAATGGTGCAAGTTAAGGTGGGTTTGTTTCATGGCTGCCATCAAAGATGAGTTTTAACCTGCTTGATTTTGTTAATCAACCTACTGTTAAAAAGATTGAATTGTGCCATGAAGTGTTGCTGCTCACTATAAACTTTTGGTACCAAAATATGGTGTAAAAAGGGACATTAAGCAGGCATTGCTGGAGGGGTTCATTGAGTTGGGTAGACTCAAGACTCTTTAGCGCCCCCTGGAGCCTCTGCTTATCCTGTTTTTTCAGATAGAACGGAAAAACAAGCTATAATTGCTACACCTCCGGGTGCCCAAGTCAAGCCAGATGCAGCTCCACAAACCCTGTCTCGCTTTAAGCCTTTCTCTCCAGAACCCCAGAAATCTAGCAGTGATGCAAAGCTTAAGGTTCACTTACTTCATTTACAGATAGAGGCCCAGGAGAAGGTGCAAAAAGCAGATTATGATTTCCGGCTACAGATCCGTAGGCTTGAGATAGAAGCTGAAAAGGAAATAAGGTTAAAGCAGCTTCAAGTAGAAGCATTGAAGATATCCTCAGGGCAGAAGACGCATGCCACTTGAAGAAACCCCAAAAGTCTGACAAAAGTTTTGAAGTGAGCAAGAACATTGCATTAGTACCTACCTTTTTTGAGTCTGAGGTAGATTCATATTTTAATGCTTTTGAAAAGATGGCTACTGCTATGAACTGGCCAATAGACATGAAGTATTTTAGTTCAGTGTAAACTAGTGGGCAAAGCTCAGGAGGTGGTAGCTTTACTTTCCTTAGAGCAGAGTATGAAATGTGAAGTGTTGAAAGAAACAATTGTACGTTCCTATGAACTGGTACAGGTAGAAATTTAGGAATCACAAGAGGTCTAGCAGCCAAACATACATTGAGTTTGCACATGAAAAGAGGATCTTTTTGATAAATGGTGTGCTGTTAACGGAGTTGGTGATGATTATGAATCACTGCACGAGTTAATGCTATTGGAGGATTTAAAAAATCCTTTACGTGAGAGAGTCATAATGTTGTTAAATGAACAGAAGGTGATGTCAATGTCAAAAGCAGCTGTGTTGGCTGATAAGTTTGTGTTAACACGTAAGAATGTTTTTTTGGATTTTTTTTTTTTTTACCCCTATTTCTCATCCAGACAAACCCACAGCCTTGCACCCTGCACGGCTTGAGTCTGGTCGCTCCGCTGCTAGGCCAGTGAGACTACCTTCACCTCCCCGTGAGGGTCATCTCATTGCAGAGTGTCTGGCATAAAAGCGCAAACAGCAACTCTCCTCACAAGCAAAAGTGTGGGACTGACTAAAGCTACAGAGAATGGAATGACATTGCAGCCTGACTATCACCATGATCCCTGTTTCAAACCCTTCATCCTTGAGTGAGTAGTTTCACTGACTGGGAATCCGAAAGGTCAGCAGCCAGTAAAAATACTGAGACACGGGGGCCTCTCAGTCCATCATTAGAGAAGAGATCTTACCATTTTCAGAGGAGTCATTCTGCTAATCTAGTGTCATTCTCCAGGGAGTAGAACACAGATTCATATCTGCCTCTTTGCACACGGTTCACATCCAGTCTTCCTTAGTTAGTGTGATTGTTAAAGTTGCTGTTCATTCTGCATTGCCTATCAAAGGTATTGACTTCATCCTAGGTAATGAACTTGCTGGAGGCAAAGTCATGCCCATTCCTGAAGTGTTAGACAGACCAGAGCTGAATCTGGAGTCTACCTCAGCCCATGACCAGCCTGATATTCTTCCAGCTTGTGTCGTTACAAGGGCTTAATCAAAGTAATGTCCTGACTTGGCTGATTCCTTTGAGGTCAGATCTCTCTAGTGATGCTGTCACATTTAAGTCTGGATCTAGGGGTCAGGCCAAAGTTCCACCTGCTGATAAAGCACAACCAGCCCTGCATTTGCCAGTCTCCCGAGAAGAATTAATTACAGCACAGAAAAATGACGTAACCCTGTCAAAGTGTCACTCTTCTGTCCACAGTCAGCAGGATGCCAAGAAGAAAAAGCTGGCTTACTTTTCAGATGAAGGTCCACTGATGCACAGATGGACGGCTGAGGCCTACTGTCTATTGTACCCAGGTACTGTCCTTAGCACTTTTTTTTTTGTTTTCAAGAAAATAATAGTGATGATTTTCTTTGTGCTTTTAAGTGGGGAAAAAGCACATTTTCTCATTTGTTTTTTGCAGCTGTCTTTAACAAGATGGAGTATTTGGTCAAATGGTATAGATTCTTTTATACTATTATTACCTAGTGTTTTTCTTTTCTTTTTCTTTTTTTAAACTTTGCCTTCTTTTACTATACGCTTGAAGTAGAATATCAAATATCCATCCATCCATCTTCATCCGCTTTGTCCGCTGAGAATATCAAATATTCAAATAATATTCAAAACCACAGTTACATTCCATGTCTACCCATTATTTCACACTGGACGAATCCAGTCTCAGTGCAATGTCTTTTGTCCTCTGAAGAAGAAAAAAAAACCTTTTGCACTGAAATCTGCCTGACAATTGATGATGGGGAAGTTGTCAGGCTAATGTTGTCTAAGGAGCTTGGAAAGAAAAGCGTCTGGACTTCTTTAAGTTGCTTGAAGACGTTTCACCTCTCATCCGAGAAGCTTCTTTAGTTCTAAGATCAAATAGTAGAGAGTCTCAGATTTTAAGTATGGGGGGGCAGTGAACCTGCTAGTTTTTGTTTTTTCTGAAATTTTTGTTTCTGTTTGCCAAGTAAAATACCACAAGCATCTAAAAATAATACTTTTCTTGCTCTGTTTACCAGCAATTTGGAAATACTAAAAAAATTTTAGGGGGGGGTGTAATTCTGTTCTCATCCGTACTCATATCACAGTTAAATACAAGGTGACACCAAATCTAGTTACCAATACATTTCAAATAGTTGTCAACTGTTGCATGTATCTTTAAAGAATAAAATCTGCCATTCTTGCAAATAGTGATCAATCTCTGAGATCCACAGCCAGTAAAAAGTGCACTCCCGTCTTCAGCACACATGAAACAACAACAATAAATCATATTTGTTTCTTACTGATAGTTCCAGGACAACATACCGTGCCCAAACTTGACACAGAGATAGAGGACTGTGAGAAACAAGCTACTAAAAAGTGTAATGGATTTGATGAATAGGTTTAAACTAAAAGTCAGTTGTCTTTTTCAGGTATCAAGGGAGCAAGACAGCAGGGAGTCACAAGAGATGTCTTTTTGCAGATAAGAATAGTTATCTGATGGACATCATCCCCTGGGCCCCTACCAGAAAATGCAAGTCAAAGTTAAGACCACATAAATATGGGCAAAGTTAGGAACTGAATAGGATTTACACCTCTTCTGGTGTCACGCAGTCACCCATCCTCATCTTCTTCTTGAGTAGAGTGAGGGCTAAAAGTGAGATTTGGCAGGTGGGGGAACCTTTAGATTGGTTGTTGTGGCTCAGTGTGAGGAAATGAATCAAAACTCACAATAATTTCTCTTTTGAGCTCTAGTAGATTTTCTCCGTGTACATGCTGTGATCAACTGACCTTTGCTGTTGCTCTGAGGTTTACTGCTTTGCACGAATTTAGCCATCTTGGCTGATTTCTATTTGTTACTCGTAGCTGGTATAAAGGTTGAATTCAGTGAATGAATCTGAGTATCATCGGTCTAAATTCAAATTAATCTCTGCTTAACATGATGTAACATACAGTGGCTTGCAAAAGTATTCGGCCCCCTTGAACTTTTCCACATTTTGTCACATTACAGCCACAAACACGAATAAATTTTATTGGAATTCCAGGTGAAAGACCAACACAAAGTGGTGCACACGTGAGAAGTGGAACGAGAATCATACATGATTCCAAACATTTTTTACAAATAAATAACTGCAAAGTAGGGTGTGCGTAATTATTCAGCCCCCTGAGTCAATACTTTGTAGAACCAGCTTTTGCTGCAGTTCCAGCTGCCAGTCTTTTAGGATCTGTCTCTACCAGCTTTGCACATCTACAGACAGAAATCTTTGCCCATTCTTCTTTGCAAAACAGCTCCAGCTCAGTCAGATTAGATGGACGGCGTTTGTGAACAGCAGTTTTCAGATCTTGCCACAGATTCTCGATTGGATTTAGATCTGGACTTTGACTGGGCCATTCTGACACATGGATATGTTTTGTTTTAAACCGTTCCATTGTTGCGCTGGCTTTATGTTTAGGGTCGTTGTCCTGCTGGAAGGTGAACCTCCACCCCAGTCTCAAGTCTTTTGCAGACTCCAAGAGGTTTTCTTCCAAGATCGCTCTGTATTTGGCTCCATCCATCTTCCCATCAACTCTGACCAGCTTCCTGTCCCTGCTGAAGAGAAGCCCCCCCCAGAGCATGATGCTGCCACCACCATATTTGACAGTGGGGATGGTGTGTTCAGAGTGATGTGCAGGGTTAGTTTTCCACACATAGCGTTTTGCATTTTGGTCTCATCTGACCAGAGCAGCTTCTTCCACATGTTTGCTGTGTCCTCCACATGTTTGCTGTGTCCCCCACATGTTTGCTGTGTCCCCCACATGGCTTGTGGCAAACTGCAAACGCGACTTCTTATGGTTTTCTGTTAACAATGGCTTTCTTCTTGCCACTCTTCCATAAAGGCCAACTTTGTGCAGTGCTCCACTAATAGTTGTCCTATGGACAGATTCCCCCACCTGAGCTGTAGATCTCTGCAGCTCGTCTAGAGTCACTATGGGCCTCTTGGCTGCATTTCTGATCAGCGCTCTCCTTGTTCGGCCTGTGAATTTAGGTGGACGGCCTTGTCTTGGTAGGTTTACAGTTGTGCCATACTCCTTCCATTTCTGCATGATCGCTTGAACAGTGCTCCGTGTTCAAGGCTTGGGAAATCTTTTTGTAGCCTAAGCCTGCTTTAAATTTCCCAATAACTTTATCCCTGACCTGTCTGGTGTGTTCTTTGGATTTCATGGTATCGTTGCTCCCAATATTCTCTTAGACAATCTCTGAGGCCGTCACAGAGCAGCTGTATTTGTACTGACATTAAATTACACACAGGTGCTCTCTATTTAGTCATTAGCACTCATCAGGCAATGTCTATGGGCAACTGACTGCACTCAGACCAAATGGGGCTGAATAATTACGCACACCCCACTTTGCAGTTATTTATTTGTTAAAAATGTTTGGAATCATGTATGATTCTCGTTCCACTTCTCACGTGTGCACCACTTTGTGTTGGTCTTTCACGTGGAATTCCAATAAAATTGATTCATGTTTGTGGCTGTAATGTGACAAAATGTGGAAAAGTCCAATGGGGCCGAATACTTTTGTAAGCCACTGTAAATGCTGCTTACAAATCAGCAATCTCTTACAACTTCATTTATGATAAATATATATCTTTTACTTTCATTAGTGCTTTGTGACTTTTATTTAAGTGTGATTTTGACTGCAGGACTTTTACCTATAAAGCATAAAAGTGTCTTGTTTTAATACTCTGTGATAAAGTAGGATACTAGTTAGTGAAACACTTATGTTGCACTTCTTTTACATTAATTTGATCCTATATACCAAAGACGTGCATTTTAGGTTACTGGTAATTTAATGAAGCATAGGTGTGGATATGACAGTGTATGGTTTGCCTTCTCTCTACTGGACTTGAGACCTATTAGGGTGTATCTTATCTCTCACTAGGTCTCTCACTAGGTTGCCAGTTGAATTTGTGGGTTGCTCAGGGTAGTCAAGGTTAATTGCATAGGAGTGTAAACAAATATACATGAATTTGATTAAACAACCTAGAGTGACATAGTGGTTAAAGACATAGGGCCACAGACTAGACACCTCCAGGTCTATGCTTCTGGGGTCATTCTGGCCTGATAAGTTTCACTTTCCAAAAAAACGTCTGTTCTTTCATTTTACCTGGTTACTGGTAAGGCGCACCAAGCTTTGAATTCCTATTGGTCAAAGTCCGCATACTGCGCATGCGGACTCAGCGGCAGTTTCATTTCTACTGTGGCGAAGTCAAAACAGTAAACGGGGGTATTCATTTTTTTCTTCTTAGTTCGGTGTTGAATTAAAAATGAGGAGTTTTATTGTACTACTTCTTTACTGGACAGTGTCCGTGTCTGCAGGTAAGCTCAATACAAAATGTCTGAAACTGTTCTTTAGAGACGAACTAATGTTGACATTTTTTCCACAGAATAGAAGTCAGAGTGACGATGGGAAGTATAGATGAGATAAAGAAGGTTTAAATTTGAACTGATCCGTCGCTCTGTCTCTCTGTCTTTAATGGTGTGTTTAATATATGGTTATAAACAAACTTGCCACACTACTTCGTCACTGCTATTTGAGACATCACCCCAGATAGCAAGGAATATGAAAACCAGTCAAACTAACACCAGTGCACTGGTGTTAGTTTGACTGGTTTTCATATTAAAAGTGTCAACCCCTAGTAAGAAACTTTTTCTAGTCGCATATTCGTCATATTTATGAAAATCTTAGAAGCGAAAAGAACAACGAAAGGCAGTTTGGCATCTCTCCATGTGTGTGAAGTACACAATAGCGAAACTATTTACACAATAACAGACAAATTTACATTTACACATGAAAGATATGTACAAGTTATACATACACCTGCAAAACATACACACACATACATACATACATATATGAATATATACATATATGCATCTGTACATACACACACATATTTCCACATACACGCTTACATCTATATACATGCCATCTAACTAGCAGGTGCATTGAAAGGTGCAGTGTGGTCAGTGATATTGCACTATGCTAAATAAGATTTTAATAAATACAGTTTAAAGAGGTAGGGGTGTTGGTTGCATTGAAGTATAAACAGAAATATGATTTATAAATAAAGTGTAATGTCGATGAGTGTTGGCAGTGCAGTTATTTTCCAATCAGGGTGGAGGTAGGGCGTGTTTGACAGCCTGTGGGTAAAAACTTCTGTTAAGTCTGTTTGTCTTTGACCTGATGGACCTGTAGCGTTTACCCGAGGGAAGGGGGGGGGAGTGTCCAGGGTGTGAGTGAGGGGTCTTTAATGATGATGCTGGCTTTCTGCTGAAGTCTGCCAGTATAGATGTCTCTGAGGGGGGTTAGTGAAGTGCCGATTGCCCGCTCTGCTGCACTCACCACCCGCTGCAGTTTCCTCTTGTCCTCCGTGGTGCAGCAGTTGAAACAGAGTGTGCAGCAGTAAGTCAGAAGGCTCTCGATGGTGGAGCGGTAGAAGTTTACTAGCAGTCTTTGGGGTAATTGGGCCTGACGTAGTTTTTTGAGGAAGTACAGCCTTTGTTGTGCTTTCCCTACCTGGTGGGAGATGTTTGTGGACCAGGTTTTTTCATTTAGTAACAAAAAAAGGATTTTTGAACTTAATTTTTTAAAAACATGTACTTTTCTAAGAGTTTTTTTTTACATATAGATTACACATACTGACCAGTGGGTGGCAGGGTATGGAGTGACACATCAATTTCTAATGTAGTGGTTTTTGTGCAACTATACCATCAACACTGACACAAATACAAGAAAACAGCCTTTGAGTAGCTGTCCACTGTTGTGACCTCTATGCATGAAAGGGCTAGATAACTGCATACATTCAAATAGACTATTCCAGCAAAAATCAGGGAACTTTTTCTGAAGGTTACTGTTTGCGGAGTTCTTTCAAACGCCAAGCACAACAGAGGTTTCTGTAATAAGCAGGTAAAGAACTCAAACACAATAACCTGCAAACTAATAGGAAAGTATAAAAAGGATGAAAAAACTTCATTTGTTCTGTTTGTAAAGGAATGTACATGTATCTTACTCTGACAACACAGAAGTCCACCTCTGCTTCTAGTGTCTGTTAAGTGTGCCTTTATGTGTGTGTTTTAAACATATAAAGACAGGAGGGTTGAAGGCTGCCCACTCAATAACTTAGAAACAGTAGTGCTATTTTTGTTTTATTTTTTCTCTCACTGGCTGAAAGAAAATTTATATTTCTTAACTCTGGAATGAAAGGTCAAAAACCACATTTGAGTGAGCTGAGCTCAGTTCTACTGCCAATCTAACCACTGTACTATTGTGGGCTACTGGGCTAGTTAAAGGAACTGAGACAAAAGTCAAAATATCTGCCATGATAAAGGTTTATTTCCTATTTTTCCACAGACTGTAAAATAAATGGAAATTTATTTTGATGCTACTGTTGTTGTCTAAGGTTTTCTATTTTGTCCAATTGAACTTTGACTGTTTCAGTGAAAGTTTCAGGTGACTGGTCCCAGGCCTTGCAGTTGGTAATCCTCACGATGGTATAGAGTGAGCAGAAGCAGGTGGAGATGAAAGCATATAGCACAGATTATTCTAATATAATGGTAGTATTATGGCTGGGACATCATGAATACTGTAAAGACATCTGTTGAAGTTAGAGTGATATAATGACTTTCTATGTATGGACAGCATCAGCACACTGAAAGATCATTCCTTGAAATTATATATATTTTTAATGTTAACGTGCTAAATATGACATTAACTCACATCACTGAATATAATACTGACAGTCTTGTAAGAAATTAATCTATATAACAGCAATGTCATCTAATTCAAAGTCTCATCATTGTTACAGTGAAACATTCCTTGAAGTTTTTATTCACTCAAACATCTGGAGTCCAGAGCATCCCTGAGTTTGTGGTGGTTGGACTTGTTGATGAAGTCCAGGGAGGTTACTATGATAGCAACACAGGAAGACCAGAACCCCAAACAGAATGGATAAAAAAACTCATGAAGGATGATCCTCAGCACCTGGAGTGGTACACCTATCGATCTTTGGATTTCCAACACTCATTCAAACATTACATTGAGGATTTGAGGAAACGTTTCAACCAAACTGAAGGTATGAATTTGTTTCATTTGTTGCTGCAGAATTTATTTTCATCGTGGTTTGGTTTTTTAGAGTAGGTTAGATATAGAATGTAAAATATGATAATGTGATGAGCTACTTTACTCACAACTGAAAAGAAAAGAAGAAAAGAAAAGAAGAACAGTGAAAGAAGCAGGGAAAAAATTTGAGCCTTCCACATAAGTTAATAGACTGTTTTTTGTGTGTGCTAGTAACAGTATGATCCTCTGTTTTTGTGTCTGTAATGCTGACATCTGGTTTCCTGTTGTTATTGTGTATTTTTTTCAGGTGTTCATATTTTGCAAAAGTTGGATGGCTGTGAATGGGATGATGAGACTGGAGAGGTTAATGGGTTCAATCGATATGGTTATGATGGAGAAGATTTTCTAATATTGGACCTGCAGAGACTGACATGGATTGCTCTAAAACAACAGGCTTTCCTCACCAAACTGAGATGGGATGATGAAAAAGAACGATTAGAATACAACAAAATCTTTTACATCCATGAATGCCCTGAGCTTTTGAAGAAGTATGTGCAGTATGGGAGGAGCTTTTTGCAGACAGCAGGTAGAATTATAGAATCTGGTGTAAAAAAAATAAAAAATTTATATGACAATTCAAAGAGAATGTAACAACTTCCTATCTCTTTCCAGTTCTTCCCTCAGTGTCTCTCCTCCAGAAGACTCCCTTCTCTCCAGTCAGCTGCCACGCTACAGGTTTCTATCCTGACAGAGCCGAGATGATGTGGAGGAAAGATGGAGAGGAGACTCATGAGGGTGTGGAGAAAGGAGAGATCCTCACCAACAATGATGGGACCTTCCAGATGAGTGTTAACCTGGATCTGAGATCTGTTAAAGCTGAAGACTGGAGGAGGTACGACTGTGTGTTTCAGTTCTCTGGTATCAATGAAAACGTCACCACCACACTGGATAAAACAGCCATCAGGACAAATGAAGGTAAGAAAATAATTAGAAATGATGAAGATGTGTTGTTTGTGTTGTTTTGTGTTTGAGATGATGGGTGTCATAAAATATTGACTTTATTTTCAAAATGTAATTTTACTCTTTTTATAGCCCACAATAGACCTCCTCATATGACACATCATATATAAACAGACTAAAACAGAAAAAACCCCACAAACACAAATAATTTGTATTTATTACTAACTAATCAATCATGGTTTGCAGTTGTAGCACTGACGCTTTAAGTTTGGATTTTTATAATATTAGTTTAGTATTAGTATAAGTCAAAAAAGTTAAAGACGTTAAGGATAAAAATGACAGTTTTCTCTTTATTTTTATTCAACATTTTTTGTCAATCATTGAACAAAATATTTTAGTGTATTTTTTTTTTTTACAAAACAATATTTAAAATAAATAAATCTGTCATTTGCTGTTCTTCTTCTTTGTTTTTTCGTTTGTTTGTTTTTAGCCTTATCGGAAGTGCCCAACATCACGATCGGCCCCAGCTCCATTTCCATCCCCATCACCATTGTCACTGCTGCTCTTGTTCTTGCTGTCATTGCACTAATTGGATTCATTATTTACAAAAAGAAAACTGGTGAGTGAACCAAAGTGTCCAAATATGATCTTAGTATTTTTAGTGTTTTACCAGGTTGCAAATTAAAACAAGCTTCAGGTCAGAGTGATGATACTATTACAGTATTATCATAGTAATAGAAGGAACCAATGGTAAATAAAGTAAAAGGTAAAGTAACATAGAGAGCACTGTAAAGCAGTTTGAGTTAGTGGTGTAGGGATCAGTGTTTTTGTATTTACAGCTATGATGTCTGACATTTGATTCTTTGTTTTTATTTACAGCTAATTCTTCTAAACCTTGTAAGTAAATTTTCCATTTAGGCCTTTTGAGCAGATTTCTGTTCAAATAAAAATGTGTTTCACCGAATGTGAATTAGAGACTAAAATTAAATACATGGAAACAAAGGAGTGTGTTGGAAATGAATGACAGCATCACTACAGAGCAGCTCAGCTGGTGTTGATATCTTGATTTTTCTTTTTTTCTAGACATGAAGACTTCATCAGAAAATGATCCTGACAGGATCCCTTCAGGTGTGTCTGCTTGTGCTGGATTGGGGGATTTGTTTGTGTCCTCATAAAAATTGTAATGTAGTGGCTTTATTTTTTAATATTTGTAAACATCAAAGTAGAATATTGGATATTCAAACCATGTGTTCATATAGTCCGTTAAAATAGTTGCTGTTCATAGTTACACAGCACTAAACAGAACAAAGCAATTAAAGCATCAGTACTAAAAAACAAGTACCTTGGAAACATAGACGGCCCTGTCTACGTTCAGTAATATTCTACAGTAACAAACCAGCTCTGTGAATCACTGCAGGTCCTGTAATCTTTAATCTGCTTTCTTGGTCATTTTTCACCACCACACATCTTCATTTTTCTTCTTCTTCCATGGCCAGGATGTTGCCCCAATAAACTTTTTACCTGAGCAGCTCCTCCATATTCACTAACTGAGATTTCTGTAGTGCTCACATAAATATGTTTTATAAGCACTGCAAAATTTTCTGACCTACACAATGAAACAGTGCTCACATATTTTAAAAAGTTAAATATTCAAGTGACAGAAACAGAACGATGAACCCTCCTGCAACTGAGAAAACTTTCTCCTCGTGTCTGTGTTTGTGTTCATGCTGTTTGTATTTAACACTATCATCAACATCAACAGATCATATTATGTTTTTAGTTGAACATAATCATTTTGTTAATCATTTTGTATTTTTCCTCCTCAGATTCAAAACCTTCTTCAGACATAACCATCAAAACTGAGCTGATGACAAGTACGTACAGGCTCTCTGTGACACACAGTCTTAATCTTTGTGTGGTACTGCAGGTTTTCACTCATGGAGTTTTATACTTTGATGCATTTTGAATTATTAAAAACATTTCTGAACTGTTCAGCTGGTCTGACTCACCAGCTGTAGATTTCAGGTATAAACCTGCCATCACCATCATATCACACGTTTCTTCTCCTACAGTCGATTGTTTTTGGATTTTAAATGCTCTTATCTAAACAGAACAACATCCTCAGAGGGAGCAACATACATGCTGAACATGCAACCACTCGCAAAGATCTAGATATAACAAACTAGACATTTTTATGACAGTGCACATCGCTCCAGTTGCTGTTTCTTATCTGGGTAAGAACCAGTCGCTTCCACTAAAACCTCATATCTGAAGAATAACAAGGCTGTGTAACAGATTTTTACAGAGGAACAAGTAACTAGTTAAACTGTATCACTAGTGACATGATGGACGAGGAAAGTTTGTGTGGAGATGGCCGTGGCCCAGTGTGTGTGTGACAGCTCCTCCATCATGTTGAGCTTTTGACCTGAATGTTTTTTTTTCTTTAGAGTAATTCTGACAAAGAGTGAAATCTGGAACAAAGGTAAGTGACGTCTCTGAACACATCACATGTACCACATCCAGTCATCTTTGTGTTGCACTGAATGCATTTAAAGAAATCCTTCATTTTTCACAATGACTGCATTTGCTGATGCATGAAGAATTTTTCATTCACTCCTCGTTAATGAAAGCTGAATCTTTCTTTGAACAGGAGACACTTTGAACACTTGGACTAACTTCACTTCATGAGGATTCTGCATCACTGAACTCCTGAGAAAACATTTCTACTGTAATGGACATTTTTTTATTCCAGCCAGGACCAACTTGTGACTGAAACATACACAAAAGACCTCAAACAACACAAAGGAACCAAATTTTTACATTAATGTCATAGAAAAAAAAGAGAATTACTATTTTCTGTGAGAAAAGTTACTTTTTTAGCCAAACTAACTTTATTTATAAAGTGCATTAAAACAGCAAGTGCTGACCAAAATACTTAACATTAATTATTTAATTTTTTAAAATTCTGTTCTTAATTCATTAATAACAACAACCACAATTATAATAATAATATCATAACAATAACATAAACACATACTAATAAAACTACATAAATAAAAACACTGAAAAATAATAAAAATAATAATTGTAATTTTTTAAGTATAATTTTATACTGTTGGTCTTTTTTATACAATAATAAGTAAGTAAACATGATACAGAAGAAGAAAAACTACATCTGTAGGAATTTTGGGTTTATTTTCCTCAGTGTTGGTTCTGAGTGTGTTTTACCACTATTCAGTTTTAATGCTGCATTTGGCCATTTTTTTTGCTACAGCAGTTAGTTCTGTTTGATTTTAGTTTAACTCTGGATGTCTTTCCTGACACAACCTCAAAGGGGATTTTCACCCAGAATTAAACCAACAACCTTTTGCTTACTAGGTCAGTATGCTAACCACTACACCTTTGGAGACATCATGGTTCAAAGTCAATAATGTGAAAATAATAGTTCTCTGAAATGCTTTGACTTGACTGCAGATCAGTTCATTTACAATCACTGTTTGTTTTTTATAAGCACCAACATGAGGCATCTTGAAATACTAAGTATAAGATTTATGAAAGTTGTGATTAATAAAAATAGGAATACTTTGATGAAAGCTATAAATAAGGTATTGCAAAAAAAAGTTGTACTTTATTAATAACATATCTATTTTTTGTTCAAACCGTGGTACATGTGACAGTGATGAACAGTCATGACTTTAATGGTAACTGTCCTACAAATATAGTGCAGAGACATGAATGTGCATATTTTACTTTAGACTGAGACTTAAGATTTATATTAAAATCACCTGAAAATGTTAATGCGTGTTTTTTTTGTTTTTATTCTTCCTCTGCATGGTTGGAGTGATACTGTGTAAATAGTCTACAAGATAGACTTAGTGCAGACTTAGTATAGTGCAGAGGTGAGGACCCAAAATGCAGACTCAGAGGCAGGTGACATTAAACTTAAAACAAGCTGTTTTGAGTTTAATGTCATGGTCCTGGGTCGGTGACCCAGCGCTTTTAGTTTATTATCATTTTCTAGTTTATTATGATGATGATTATTATTGTTTGAGTTCTATGTGTTATATTCGGTCTGCCTCTGAGTCTGCGTTACTCTGTGGTCCTCGGTGTCCTGCTCTTCGTCTGCCTCTCATCCCTTTGTCGTATGCTCCCAGGTCTGTTATTTTAGTTCTCCCAGTTTAGGTGTCTTCAGTTATTTTGTCATGCCCCACTGCTCGTTTGCCACTACACCACCTTGTAAATAAACTTCACTAGCATTTTCATCCACTGCCTCCTCAGCCGTGACATTTAACAGGGACAAGAGGCTATCAGAATAAAATGGGAAACATCACAGAGAAAATGACTAAGACACATAAACCTAACATAGAAAACAACAAAACAAGTAAACAAGGATATAACTTTTAAGAAAGTCCATTTTAGAGAACGACTGGATGGCTCTGGTAACAGTATAATTTTAGCACTCACAGATCCAACAGTGAGTTGTTCCCGTTACTCATCCAGTCTGAGAAAGTACTGGTTGAAGTGTTTGTGTATTTGATTTCTTTTAAGTAATTGTGTATTTTTTGTATATTGTGGTTTTATATTTCCACAAATGTTTTATATTTTGTCTTTTGTCTTGTTTTTATGGACAAAGTCTGTCAGTAAAGATTGATTTATATGACTGACTTCATAAGGACACACAAGAGGACGGGGAACACTGAGAGAGCAATAATCTAAAACAATTAAAAAAAAACCGAACAAGATGAAATATTCCAAAAGGATGATTAAAAGAAACAATATAAAAATTAAACAACTGTAGGACCTAGAGCATGTAACGTCCAAAAAACTCAAAACGCTGGGTCGGTTGACCCAGGATTGTGACATACTGAACAATAAATTGTCATTAGCTATGGCCTTGAGCCCATTTTTGAACACCCCTGGATATCATCAGATAATTATTAATCAAAGGGCAGGTGTATTCAGGGATCTGTTTGTTTCTGGTTATAAGGGGAATTATTCTGGTTATTTGAGTGATCTCAAGTCTCTGACTGACAATGCTGGGAGGTATTCTCCAGCATTGTTATCTTGGACAGCATCTGCCTCTCTGACACCACCTTAAAGAAGTCCAGCTCCATCCCCACAACATTAGTGATCTGAGAAGCCTTTTTAAAAAGCAAATGAGGAGGGAGCCGGTGAGGCAAGAAGAGGCTGAGAGGGAGCTGCTTCCTGATGCTGTTGCAGCAGTCACAGGGCATGAGATGATGACTGGCTCGGATACAAATTCAGGTCAGTAAATCGGAGGCTCTCGGTGCTTCTGAAGTGTTTACTGTTGAAGGTCAGTGCTGCCATCTGTGACAGACTGAGCTAGAGATGTACATTCTTCTCACATGTCCATTATTCAACAAACAAATTCATCACTCATAAAGAAGTGTGAAGTCATGCTACTGCTCAGACATGAGGATGTAGGATGGTTTCTCTCCCCTGTTTCATCTCAAATAGTGTACACAGGTGGTAACCATGGTTACAAAGGGGACTCTCAGGAGCTCAGGTTATTTCCATGCAAACTCAACAATGTACTTCAATACTTGTTAAGCGATATATTCTAAAACACTTCTTCAGCTGAGAATCAGAGAGGAGAAACACACAGTTTTACTTGTTGCTTAGCAAGGGCAGCTCTGAGCTCTCGCACGAGAGTGAGGGCTCAGGGACTCGCAGCTCTGAGACTGCCCTGGTCTTTATTTATACATCAGTGGGTGTTTGTTCCTTACATTGGAATGTGGAGGTGTATATGTAGGTGTGTGTCTGTGTGTGCGTGTGTGTGTCAGAGTATGACCCCATAAACGACTTCCCTAAACCTGCTGGTCTGGAAAATCCAACAGTTCATCTATATGTAAAAAACGCACTTAGACTAAAACTGACATAGCTACGTTTATCCTACCGTAAAACAATAAGACAAGGTACGACCTTTCCCATGCTCCCAGGATGTGGGTGTGAATGCCAGAGCACTCTGGAATGCACACAAAGCCTTTGCAGACTATTAAGGATCGCACATCCTATCACTACCATATGTAAACTTATATTATTAAAAGATTATACTGACTACTAAGTACAATTTTCTATTGACATTCCCTCCTGTTTGTCACGTATAAACTTTTAAGTGAGATATCAGTTTGTAACACCTTGTACATTTTATGTGTCACATCGTCATTAATCACACAAAGTCTTCATGCTCCAACAGGTCGGAGTCATCATCATCATTTGTCATGGCTATGTATGCAGCAACAGTGGAAAATATTACGCGGTTAATCATGAGTTTTAGACATGGCAGGATACATGTTACAAAGACACAAAATAAAAGTAAAAATGTTCCAACTCCGATGAGTAGCCTTTTTAGCACCTGTAGCCAGGAGCCAGTGTAGAGCCAAGAAAACCAGTCACTTGTATCACTTACATAGTCCTGATTTTGGGCCTGCTGAATCTTTCTCAAGGCCCTCTCAAATTCAGGGCGTCAGTCATGTTTGATGAGTGTACATTGTCTGGTATGTAAGTGCAGCAGGTGTTGTTGAAGAGGACACAAAGTCCCCCTTTCTCTGCTAGTATCATGGAGTGGTTCTTCCCTGGGAGTTAGTCCAGGAACACATAGTGTGGGGTGTGTTGACATGCTGGGCATATGAGAAGACATAACAGTCTGTATTTGCCGATTCTGCCTTTGTCCTGTCGTGGATATAATGGTACCAGGCATTGTTCATCCACGGATGGATGTGGTCTTGTGTCATGTCTCTTAGGTGGGAGTTGTCGTGTGTCCATCTTTTCTGTCTGCCTCGTGGTTCAACGGTTTCCAGCATCAGCTGGGGTCCTGTAAGGGTGAGCGTCGTAGTCAAGGTAACCAGGAGGGTCCACCTTCCCATGGCTACGTACAGGTCCGT
This sequence comes from Haplochromis burtoni, assembly GCF_018398535.1. NCBI lineage: Eukaryota > Metazoa > Chordata > Actinopteri > Cichliformes > Cichlidae > Haplochromis > Haplochromis burtoni. The sequence continues at coordinate 34,931 of NW_024583922.1, forward strand.
CACGCCCTACTACTTGGTTACTCTAGAGTTGGCCAATGGCTGGAGGTTGAAGTGCAAGCAATGCTCAATCAGCACTTCCCCATCACCATTGAAGCAACCAAGTGAGGGTGAAACTTTCCCTTACTAGTTGATTTCTGTGGAGGAAGTGGAATCCTCTGGGACCTCAACCTTTTTGCAGTGGCTCTGATGTATCCAGGTGGGTCTCTCCGCTATTTTGCAGGCAGTTGGAGTGGTCAGAAGCACTTGGTATGGACCCTCCCACCGTGGCGAGCTCCAAGTTTTCCTTTGGAGTACTCGGACAAGGATCCAATCACCTGGCTTCAACCTGCAAGAAATAGGTGAAAAAGAGTCTTGCGGCAGTTTATTGTTCAAAACAGCTTCTCTGTTTATCAACAATCGAGTCATCCAATCCGGCAGAGTAGTTTCACGGATTGATTTATCTAGTGGCTCGCTAGTAACTGGTAGTGGAAAAGGTCGCTCATGTATAATTTCAAATGGGGACAGTTTGTTACTTCCTTGTGTTATTCTCATCCACATTTTGACCAGGCCTACACATTCTGGCCATGGTCTGCCGCTTTCTTCCATTGTTTTCCTGAGCCTTTGCTTTATAGTGCCATTTGTTCTCTCCACTAATCCTGCACTCTGTGGATGGTAGGCACAATGGTGTTTCAAACTGAAACCTAGTGCTTCAGATACTTTGCTGATCACGTCATTTACAAAATGGGTTCCATTATCTGATCTTATCAGAGTAGGAATTCCATATGTTGGAATGAAATGGTTGCATTGACACTTTGCAACTGAGATTGCATCTGCTTTTTTCACTGGGTAGATTTCTGGCCATTTTGAGAAAACATCTATAATTACTAGAGCGTATTTTGAACCCTGCCACTCACTCAATTCAATGAAGTCCATATGAATTGTATGAAATGAGTGAGGTGGTGTAGGAAAATGTCCTCTTTTTGGTTTGCAAGGTTTGGTTACCTTGGGTATTATTTTTTTGGCAGGTCATACATGTTCTCACATATGCTTTTGCTAAAGTTTCAAAATTTACAGTGTAGAATTGTTGGTTTATTATAAAGATCATCCCTCCTGATGAGACATGGCTTAAACCACGGCTCACTAGAGCGGCTGTTTTGTGTAACTATTTGGGAAGAATGGGTTTTCCTGCTTTTTTCATTATGTCATCAGTGTCTAGTACTGCTCCGTGTTTTAGCCATTGCTTTTGTTCTTTTGATGGTGCTGCTTTTTGCAGCTTTATCCGCAAGTCAAGTCAAGTCAAGTATTTATTTATTGTCATTGTCAAAGAACAATGAAATTGCGTTTGGGGCTTCCGTACAACCCGTAAATGAAAAAAAAAAAAAACAAACCTTAAAACCCAAGTGTAAATATTTAACCCAGTGTGACTTCAGTGCAATGAGACAATCCTTAGCGACAACATGAGAACATGACAGGTAATGTTCATAGGACATTCAGACAAAGACCTGAGAAACATGAGAAAGTGCAACAATGCAACCC
>NW_024583922.1:37084-38963 GCF_018398535.1 Haplochromis burtoni
GTTTCCCTTTGTAATTTCAGAGTCATCCTTCTGATGTGCTGCACATTTGCAAATTGCTAAATGTCACATCACATAATGAGTTTCCTCCCATGTAAACATATGTGCGCCGTTATAAAACTTTCCTCCACACACTAGAAATAAGAAACTAATTTCAACCCTCTGTTACATCTTATTCACTTATGTTATAATCCAGTAATTTTTTCAAATCTAGTATCAATCAACTAATTTGCATATCAGCTTATAATGCGCTAAATTTAATTTGCAAAATATTATCACAAAAGAGAATTTCCTTCATACAGTAAATTACTTGTGTTGCATCAATCAAACAGAAAACATCTCACAATTTATTGTATTACCAACTAGATTTATTGTCTGATTACTGCTTGGTCATACCAGACTCTTTCTGTCTTTATTTTTTCTTCTCTGTTTTCACAAACGTTTCACCTATTGTCAAGCTGAAGAGTTAAATGTCAACAGTGGATAAATTCAGCATTTGATAACGAAACTCTGTTAAGTTTTCCCTGCTTTAACAGAATGGGAGATATAGGCGCATGTATAGTGTGTGCTATAGTGTAAGCTGTTCTTCATTGCATGTATGTGTGTTAGTACGCTTGCATGCAGGGCCTGCGGGCCTCTCTCACCCAAAAGTTCATTTTCTTAACAGCTGCCTTGCTCTCGCGTGTGGCAAAGGCAAATGTGCTTGTAGCAGTTGTGAGATTGTTATGCTGTTATATATTACATTATACCTGTAATCAAAATGAGTACTAATACTGCTGTAGGCCACATCATACTTCTTGTGTAATCAGTATGCAGTTTTAGTTTGCATCATACTTCTGAGTTAAAAGAATGTGAAAATCATTAGATTTATTAGATAGGTTTGTATTATCCTATACTGCTGTCTTACTGTGAGTGAATTATACTGTTTCATGACATTTCATACTGCTAAGTTATGAAGAGAATATTGTGTTCAGAGAGTCAGGGCCTTTTATTTTTCCTTTTATCTAGTAGCTTTCTGCCTTCACCTGAGAGGGTGTGCCCTAAGTATGTGACCACAGGTCTCCATAATTAGAGTTTATTTAAAGATACCTTGTGGCCTTAACTCAGCCAAGTGACGTAACATAGCCATAGTATTTTGCTTACACCCTTCCTCTGTGTGGCCAGTCACTAAAATGTCATCTACGTTAGAGTAGAGCGTTTGATAAGTCTATCACTGAGAACCATTGTTCTTTTGGAGTGACTGGATTCAGTATAGAGTGGGGATTTGCTACTACTGGTGGCATCATTTCAGTGATTTCCTTTATTGCTCGCAGATCATGCACTAGACGGTATTTTGCAGTATTAGCTTTCTTCACCCCTTAAAAACCTGCTCATTTTCTCTACATAATTAAAGCTCTAGTTCATCATCATCATGTTATAACCCTGAAAACAGCCTCTGTTGAACTGGTTACTTTGCTGCTTTTCTGAGATAAAATATGAGAATCTCTGAATATTGGGCACCTTTACTCTGACTGCTTCCTCCTCACATTGCAGCATTTAGTGTCTAACCTTACCCAAATTATTAAGTGTATACGTTTTTCATCACTACGTGTTTTTCTCTGGTCTGTCTATCCCAATATTTTAGAAATAAAATCTTTTCTTTTTTTTAACTTTGGTTTTTATATTTGACAGCTTTGTTGACTTTTCTGGAATTTAAATCATATTATAAGCTCATGAAATACAACAGTTACAAGCACATACACCTCTGAGTATGTTGTAGTTAAAGAGTCAGCAGTATCTGATCTTGACCTCTTCTCATGTTTTCAGTGTGCAGGCTTTCATGTCACAAACTCTCAGGTTACACAGAGGTGGATGACCCCGGTGGTTTGCCAAGCTTTAAACT
>NW_024583923.1:0-38936 GCF_018398535.1 Haplochromis burtoni
TTTTTTGTCTGATACCTGACAACTTTTTTCTTGAGACCTGACGATGTCCTAAAATGTACACCGTACACTGGTGGTAACTAAGCCTCCTTGTGTTCCTTGGTCATGCTTGTCTGTCTTATGTGTAACATTGCCCTGTTGTCACCAGTTTCTTCAGATCCATCTCCTGTTGTGCTACTCAGCAGTGCTGGTCTGATTTTGAGAAACAACACCAAACAGTCTACTCACCAAAGGTTTCATACCCACCTCATTCTGTGGCCTGCCCCTGCCTGTTGTGCCTCTCTTGTACCTCTCCTCCCTCTGGATCTCCTGGAACCTGGACCCCCACCTCTCCATCTCTGCTCTTGACACTCTCACAGCTACACCCTCCTGTGCCAACTGGTTTTTACTCACAAGTAAGCAAACCTTCCTCTGCAGTACTAACTTACTTCTAGCTATTCTCTTATTTACCTGCCCAGTAACTCATCTCTCCTCTGTTGCAGAGTTTCCTGTCCCATGCCCTCCTTGTGTTCTCTGCGCCTGAGCGTTTCCCCGTTCTCGACCCATTACTGCCCCTGTCTAGTGTCTGGATTTAAGTCCATGTTCTAGTCTTGAGTGTTGCTTCTTTTGTGAAAAAACCTTATAAATAGTTCATGTGCTTTCTTGAGTCTACTTTTGGGTCCAAACCTCTCTCGAGCCTCCACTCTGTGACATTTACAGCAAGGACATATGCAGTATATGCCAGGGAGACATTCTATAGCTCTATATGTGTTGGGCTTCCTGCCATCGCAGCTTTAGGGTTGAAATAACTGAGTCAACACGCAGGCTCATCCAAATCTGTTACTGGTGCTGTGTTCATTCTGTTAGATGATGACAGAGGTCTGTACGATGAGATACATACTTTCTTCTTTGTTTGGTGTTATTTGTCTGTGTCTTAAAAATTGCGTCAGTAACACTGAGCATGTTGTAGACTTTAAAATGACATCTGTCAGTCATTTAGTTCATACAGATGGAACATGGTGCTGCAACCTTGGGAAAAGAGAGAATTATAAGGCACTTTTAAACTCTAAAAGAGAGTGTGAAGCAGCAGCTTTGTCTGTGCAATAGTGATGTGTCGGTTGCAAACGAAATGGCTCTTACGGTGTGTTCACACCGAACGCGATGGACGCGAACAAAACGCCCCAAACGCCCCTAATTTGACGCGTGCACATTCGCGTCTCAACGCGTGTCCAAGAAAAATCCATCGCGCGTGAACCGGAAATGTGGGAGGAATGTGGGAGGGAGTTGTGCCAGACCGGTATCTTTGCAAGATGGCAGCTGTCGAGCTAGCGCTTGAAGAGAGAGTCTCCCTTCTCTATGTACTGTGGAGAGCAGAGCAGCGGCGTAAAAGACGTCCTCGCCGTACCTGGGTCCATCAGGTCCTCCAGAGGCGTGAGCAGTTTGGTGAGTTTCACCATTTGCTCCAGGAGCTGCGCCTGGATGACGGCCGATTCCAGCGCTATCACCGTCGGCCAGTTTGAGGACCTGCTTCCCCTCGTCGGTCCCAGCATCGCCCGCCTAGACACCAACTACAGACGCTCAATCCCACCTGCAGAGCGCCTGTCCGTCTGCCTGAGGTTAGTAAAAGTATTTAATACGGTAGTCCTTTATTGATACCTGTGCTAATATGCTAAACCATCCATTTATACACTGCTAACATGGATGTGCTATGCTAACAGTGAATGCTGTCGGTGTTTACTGATAGCAAACTGTGGTACAGAGACGACTGTTTATAATATTTCTAGTGATACTCAGAAGCTCTCATCAAGTCCCGATTTAATTCGATTTATGCTGTTATCAGTGTTTGAATGATAGCATGGCTGTGGTGTCACATCAATGTATGCGCTCGGTGTTTGCTGATATCAAACTGTAGCATTAGGACCACTGAGTTAACCTTTGTAGTGATACTCACTCCTTTTTATTTAGACCTGGTTTAATTCTGGGATAGTTGAATATTTGTATATAATCCCTGCAGCTGTCAGACTCTATAGCAGGGGTCACCAGCCTTTATTAAAACAGAGTTAGATAAAACTGAACAGTTTGGTTCATCTTTAGTTACATGGTTCTATCTTGATAAGCTGTCTTATCACAGATTAATTTTTCAAAAATATTAATGATTTAAGCAAGGAAAGGGCTACATGTCAACATACAACTCTTTATTTCTATTAATGTCTACTTCATTCCTACCTGATTGACATAGGAATATATACACATACATACATACATATATATATATATATACATATATATATATATACATATATACATACATACATACATACATACATATACACATATGTATGTATGTGTATATATATATATATATATATTAGGGGTGCAACGATACACAAAATTCACGGTTCGGTTCGATACTTTGGTGTCACGGTTCGATATTTTTTCGATACAAAAAAATGTTCATGCTTTTTAATTTGTCATTTATTAAAATTATAAATATATATTTTAACTCAAATGTACAGTTTTTAAATTTAATGTTGCTGAAACAACAAAGTAATAAAAAAAATAAATCTATCTGATCGAGAAATCACTCATCTTTGGAAAAGAGAGTTTATTACAGAGAAATGGCTCTTTCCAAAATAAAAGCTATACTATACGCTTCTTCTGGGCTATATTCTCAGCAGCATATTAAACATATCAGGTCCCCATAAGGAGAATCATGTGCTAACGGCTGTCTAAATGACTCGGGTAAAGTTTGTAGCATGCGTGCTTGTTGTTTTTGTCTGCTTCCACTTGTCTTTGCACTAGGATGATGTCGGCGTAAATGTGCAGTCATATTCATTGTGTTCCCACTAGTGCTGTCAGCGTTAATCTGAAATGACGTTAACGCCACAACACGGCAAATCTCCGTGCGTGGGGCTGGACGGTCAACACGTTAACGAGCAAACTGCGCTAATGCAGTAGTTCCCACCCATGTAATTGAGCATTGCGTGGCACATCCGACATACTGTTTTACTTTTGTCCATGACGCGCTTACCTTCAGGGTCATACTTCACATGAAGACCAAAATAGTTCCAAAGGCCAGATCTGAATGAGGGTGGGGGAGGTTCAATTTGCCATGTTGCAACGAGCTTAGCTTCTGTCTTGCTAGCTTGCGCTGCGCTCAGTGGATCTGCTCGACAGTGCAGCCTAGGCGGAGTAGTCGAATGCAGATCCACTGAGCGCTCAACACAGACAGCATCGTCAGAAGAAAAGTATGGGCAGAAATCTGTGCCATCAGAAACTGAATTTGAATAAGTTAAATTTGAATTTGAATTGCTCAGATTGAATCTGAATTGTAACTTGAATAAATGCTTTTGAAAACTGAATTTGAATTAGTCTAATTTGAAATTGAATTTATGGTTTGAAAATGATCATCACTAAATTGAAATTGAATTTTATATTTTGAAAATGAATTGATTTGCTTTGAAACTGCATTTTATCCTTTAAAAATTCAGCTCTCGAATAATTTCAGTTTCACTTCTCACCATTCAGTTTCAGTTCTACAATTCAATTTCAGTTCCAAAATTCAGTTTTTTGGAACTTACATCCGGTTCCGGTTCAAGCGCAGATTAATAGAACTACGTTTTACTAGCGGACCGAAAGTGTTACTGACGGGAATCTACAGCGTCTTGAGCTGAATTAAGACTTCAGAAGTCATTCGTCATGTCGAATGACCAGCGGATAAACTCTCAGGTTGGTAATAAATGTATTACATGTATAAGAACAAGCGTCATGTTAACAAATGATAGCCGTACAGTAACTTTTATGCTTATTGTAGCTGCTAGCTAAAAACGCTAATTTAGCGTAGTTTGCCCTGAATTCAGCTTTGACAACAAATATGATCGACTGTTTCTAGTAGAATTCCAAAGTTGTCATCTTGGACCCTCTCAGAGTACCCCCTCTGTATGCTTGCAGAGACCCCTACAGTAGGGAAACATGCAAAACGGTGCCCAAACCTTTGTATTTTAGCTTTATTTATGTCTTACACAGCATCCCAACTCTTTAGCTAACTTAATAACTTTAGCTAAAGTGAATAGTTAGTCTAATTCATTAGTGCAGCATTACGCTACAATAAGCATAAAAGTTACTGTACGGCTATCATTTGTTAACATGACGCTTGTTCTTATACATGTAATACATTTATTACCAACCTGAGAGTTTATCCGCTGGTCATTCGACATGACGAATGACTTCTGAAGTCTTAATTCAGCTCAAGACGCTGTAGATTCCCGTCAGTAACACTTTCGGTCCGCTAGTAAAACGTAGTTCTATTAATCTGCGCTTGAACCGGAACCGGATGTAAGTTCCAAAAAACTGAATTTTGGAACTGAAATTGAATTGTAGAACTGAAACTGAATGGTGAGAAGTGAAACTGAAATTATTCGAGAGCTGAATTTTTAAAGGATAAAATGCAGTTTCAAAGCAAATCAATTCATTTTCAAAATATAAAATTCAATTTCAATAAGACCCTTATGAAAAGGACACCGAGGGAACAGTTTACCCTGCCCGGGATAGGGTTACCGGGGCCCCGCCCTGGAGCCAGGCCCGGGGAGGGTGCCCGAGGGCGAGCGTCTGGTGGCCGGGCCTTAGTCCATGGGGCCCGGCCGGGCACAGCCCGAAGAGGAGACATGGGCCCATCCTCCCGCAGGCCCACCACCCGCAGGAGGCGCCATAGGGGTCGGGTGCATTGTGTGCCGGGTGGCGGCCAGGAGCGGAGGCCCTGGCGGACTGACCCCCGGCTGCCAAGACTGGCAATAGGGACATGGAATGTCACCTCTCTGGTGGGGAAGGAGCCTGAGTTAGTGCGTGAGGTTGAGAGGTACCGGCTAGATATAGTCGGGCTCACCTCTACACATGGCTTGGGCTCTGGAACCAGTCTCCTGGAGAGGGGCTGGACTCTGTCTCAGTCTGGAGTTGCCCCTGGTGAGAGGCGGCGGGCTGGGGTGGGTATCCTAATATCCCCTCGGCTTGCTGCCGGTACGTTGGGGTTTTTCCCGGTGGACGAGAGGGTTTGTTCCCTGCGCCTTAGGGTCGGGGAACGGGTCCTGACTGTCATCTGCGCTTATGCGCCGAGTGGCAGTTCAGAGTACCCAGCCTTCTTAGAGTCCCTGGGGGGGGTGCTGGAGGGTGCTCCACCTGGAGACTCTGTTGTCCTGCTGGGAGACTTCAATGCTCACGTGGGTAACGACAGCGAGACCTGGAGGGGCGTGATTGGGAGGAACGGCCTCCCTGATCTGAACCCGAGCGGTGCTCTGTTATTGGACTTCTGTGCTAACCACAGTTTGGCCATAACGAACACCCTGTTCGAACATAAGAGTGTCCATAAGTGCACGTGGCACCAGGACGCTCTAGGCCGTAGGTCGATGATCGATTTTGTAATCGTATCAGCAGACCTGCGACCATATGTTCTGGACACTCGGGTAAAGAGAGGGGCTGAGCTGTCAACTGATCACCACCTGGTGGTGAGTTGGATCAGGTGGCGGGGGAGGACGCTGGACAGACCTGGTGCACCTAAACACGTAGTGAGGGTGTGCTGGGAACGTCTAGCAGAGGCCCCAGTCCGCGAGATCTTCAACGCACACCTCCGGCAGAGCTTCAACAGCATTCCGAGGGAGACTGGGGACATTGAGTCCGAATGGACCATGTTCAGCGTCTCCATTGCCGAAGCTGCTGCATTGAGCTGCGGCCGCAAGGTGGTTGGTGCCTGCCGTGGTGGTAATCCCCGAACCAAATGGTGGACACCAGAGGTGAAGGGAGCCACCAGGCTGAAGAAGGAGTCCTATCGGGCTTGGTTAGCCTGTGGGACTCCGGAGGCAGCCGACAGGTATCGACAGGCCAAGCGGAATGCGGCTCGGGCAGTGGCTGAAGCAAAAACTCAGGTGTGGGAGGAGTTCGGAGAGGCCATGGAGGGGAAAGCGGTGCTCTACCTGCACTGTGTATAGTGCTGGCAGAGCACTGCTGACGTCGACTGAGAAAATTGTCAGGCGGTGGAAGGAATACTTCGAGGACCTCCTTAATCCCACTGACACGTCTTCCGAGGAGGAAGCAGAGTCTGGGGATGAGGGGAATGACCCGCCAATTTCCGGGGGCGAGGTCACTGAGGCAGTTAAACAACTCCTTGGTGGCAGAGCCCCTGGTGTTGATGAGGTCCGCCCCGAGTTCCTGAAGGCTCTGGACGTTGTAGGGCTGTCCTGGTTGACACGCCTCTGCAATGTTGCGTGGAGATCAGGGGCAGTACCTGTGGACTGGCAGACCGGGGTGGTGGTCCCCATCTTTAAGAAAGGTGAGATGCAGCATTTCAGAGAGTTACCTGGTTATGTGTAGCTTACCTAGTCCCTTGCTATTTAGTAGGTTTGATCCCATTTAGTAGCCATCACAACAGCCTACTACATTTGAAATTTTTAATGGAAAGAATTTTAAAGTGATCACTTTGGTAAACACAAGTTAGCATAATGACATGAGTGATGGCTGAGGTTCATTTATATGCTTTTTATTTTTGCAATGTTATTTTGTATGTAGGCTGACAGTGATGGTTTACTGAAATGGTGTTTTTTCTTAACATGTAACAGACGTTGAAAAGACAGGTGGTCAGTATAATTCCATCCATCTGTTGGCTTCTGCTTATCATGGGGACAAAGCAGAGTTGCAGTCTTCTAAATCTCTCTGCAGCTTCTCGCTTCCTGTTATTCCCTCAAACCTCTTCCCCACAGAGACTGGGCCTGCTCCCCAACCATCAAAACACAAAGCAAAAATCACAGCACAGAATTTCACAAAGAAAAAACAATATGATATCCTCAACTTCACCAAATAATAAAACTGTTGAATGTGGACTATTAAACATTAGGTCTCTCTTTTCCAAGTCACTGTTAGTAAATGATTTAATAATCGATCAGCATATTTATTTATTCTGCTTACAGAGACCTGGTTACAGGTCCGAGAAGCTTCTTCAGTTTGATCTTTACTGAACTGAAGAAGCTTCTCGGATGAGAGGTGAAACGTCTTCAAGCAACTTAAAGAAGTCCAGATGCTTTTCTTTCCAAGCTCCTTAGACTACCACTACCACTACTAGCGGGTCATCTTCTGATCGGAAGGTTGGTGGTTCAATCCCTGGCTTCCCCAGTCTGCATGCCAAATATCCTTGGGCAAGATACTAACCCCAAATTGTGCTCCGATGCATCCATCGGAGTATGAATGTGTGTGTGAATGTTACTTAGAAAGCACTTAGAAAAATGTGCTTGTGCAAATGCGTGTGAACGGGTGAATGTACAAGTTGTTACAGCGCTCTGAGTGCTCAGAAAGAGTAGAAAAGCGCTATATAAGAACCAGTCCATTTACCATTTACTACAATGACCTGAAAGATTGAGAATTTTCACAGACATACGTCAGTGTAAAGAAACCAATTATGTCTACATGAAACATGCCATCTCTGGAGATAATGTCAGCATATCTGTATCCACAAGAACCACATCAGAGAAATGAATCCTCTGAATGTTTTCCTACTGACTAGGTTAATAGTTTTGATGTTATTACTGATATTAGTCAGCATAGTGAAAAAAGATTTGTGCTGCTAAAATGAAAGGTTATTCTAGGACAGTGGTCAGTATGTGCTTTGGATTTATTCATGCTTTCAAGTGTCAGTGCACTACTGATGTGTTGCTACTATCACAGAGAGACCTGTGCAGCCTTGTTCAATGGGTTTCTGTTTAATTATAGAACAAGAGTTACCATGCATTACATTAATGGTGCTCAGTGTACTCTGCTTTAATCAAGAATCAATGCCTTTGTTGCCGTCTAAGACATATTAAAACACAGAGTGGAGATTCATATACCAGCTGGCCAGATCTTCATTTCCATTTTCCTAAGAAAAAAAAATCTCTCTGATGTTCTATGATTACAGTAATAGCCACATTTTCACCAGAAGATTATGTAAATCTAATAGCTGGACTAAGTCCCAGTCTGCCATATTAATGATTTTGCTTCCACTGGCATCTACCAAGTTTAGCCTCTATCTAACTTTCACCTATCTCAATTAACATAATAATGCCATTTTTGCTAATGAATACATTTTGGTTGGTATCAGTCAAATTAAAACATTTATGAAAAAGCAAAACTGGTTTATTAAATTATTAAGGGTAATTATCACTCAATAGGACATTATAGACAAATGCATGCATAAAGACAGTGATTGGTGATATCTGACATATGATAATGTATGGCACATACAGTAAATCAGTTATTTGCTGACCATGATACAGGACTTTGTTAATTACTGTTTTGATTTTGAGTCCCACCAGTTCTGGCTTTGAAGTATCTATTTCTAGAAGGAGAATATTGATTGTTTACCAAACCCAGTTGCAAGAAGCAGCAAGTTCTGAATCCTTAATTAGACATGGAAACCTGGATACTCGAGGAATGTTTCAGTTCTTTGAAGAAAAACCACTGGGATGAGGGGAAAAAACTGTTATTCTCTCTCTCTCCTTTTTTTAATGGACTACTTCTCGGAGGAATATAATACTTCCAAGTGCACACAATCTTCTCATTCCCATGTTCTCAAGAGCCATCGGGGACTTGCTTAACAGTATATAATTACTACAACCTCAAGCTGTGCAATACTGTGTGAAAGGTAAAGTTGCCTCACATTCCCTGTGAGAGGCCATCTTGTTTTGCTTCTTTGAAAATGGGAATTCTTTGATGATGGGAACGCCATCATCTCTGCTGCAGGTATCCTGTTTTAGCAACTTTTTATCACTCAAATAGAAACGCATGAAAGTTTAACTTGAGGCAAAGCCAATGGGAATGTATGTATGTGCTCAAGTATAAAATTAGCATGGAATAATTGGAGAGCTCCTTGTATAGGTGAGGAAATGTTTACTAGAATACAAGCCAGGTACATCACACTAGCATATACCAAAGCAAATTGGATATACTCAAAGGCAAAACTAATAAACAAAGATAAGAATGTCTTTAACACTGAACAGTATATCTGCTAATGTTCTTATGAGGTCCTAATACACTGTTGTATGTGTGTGTGTGTGTTCTGTTTTAGAAACCCATTGCCTTTTTAAATTTTGTGATGTAGCCTTAAGGCTGGATTCATAATTATTGCAAAAATGATTTTTGCGAGAAACTGTTGTCAGCTTTTGCCTGCTCCTTTGGGATCCTTCGGGGTTCAGTCCTTGGCCCGAGATCTTGTTTCTTGGCTTTTCCCATGTACCATTTCTATGCCAGCAACGCTCAGGTCTATTTTCTCATTCACCTTGTAACACTCAGGTTGAGGTGCATGCCGATGTATGCCTTGGAGACAGATGGATGTTTGGATGAGTACATTTCGTACTCTACCTCAACAACACTAAGCTGCTCCTTTTTGAAGGGGTTCTAGACTTCGACAGGTCTTCTGTGCTACACTGTACTACTAGTTTATACCAGTAACTATGATTCAATAGATTGTGTTAGACTTGTGTTTTTGTGGCTTTGGTTCAGCAGACTGATAATGGTTATATTTTAGAAGAGGGTTGGAATCAGTTAATTTGTCATTAAACTTTGTGGGAAATTCTTAAAGCGCTACCATTACTTGGTACACTATTTGAATTTCAGCCTACCTCTGTTACTTGTTTTATTTTTATATGAACTGAGCAGTAGTTTTAATAAAGGTTTTCATTTTTATCCACACAACATTCAGTATGTATTTGTTTGGAGGATACTATTAAAATGTTTATAAAACCAAATTTTTGCAAACAACTTTCTAAAGGACAATCTCAGCTCAACAGAGAAAAACTTGATTTTTAGGAATGTCCAAATGTGAGTAACTTCCAAGTTCTGTCTTTATCACCCACTTTTCCTCCTTGCCCCTCCAGCCATTCAAGAAAATGAGTTGGTCTCACCTTCAAATTCTCAAATTGCCCTTTATATCCCCCCTGGCAGCCCAAGTCTGATAATATCAGATTCAGAACTCTTATGTACAGCATACTGCACTTCCAAGGGGTCCAATCTGTCACAGTCCTGACTTGCCCACCAGTGATTCTTCTGCCACTCCTGGACACTTCATACTTCCTTTTCCTGTGCTGACCTGTTCACTGAGTCAATCTGTCTTGATGTGGTGCCTCTCCAGGCTTTGTAGCACTGAAATGACCCTCAAGACTTGTGTGACTCAGCAGAGTCACACATTTTTCAAGAAGGTCTTTCCATCAACTGCTCCTCACCCAAATCATTTCCTCTCTCCTCTCCACTTACTAATGGCTCTCAAAATGCATTCTCTCTCCCTCCTTAGCTTGTTAAAAGTTCCTTCTCTACCTCTTCTCACTAAAATTGTTATTGTGTGTTTTCAGGAATAGTTTCAGAGTAGTATAAAGGTAAGATTACTTTTGTGTTACTCACTGATCTTATGGAGTGAAAAAACAGCATTTGTCAAAAGACAATCTTTTTAGCTTTTTAAAAACAAACAAACAAACAAACAAAAAAACCTACATCTGCATTTATAATCAATAACCAGTAACCAACCAATAACTGGTAAACATACTGATTCACATATAGTGCTTTTCTACTCTACCTGAGCACTGAAAGTGCTTCATATAACTTGCTTCATTCACCCATATGCTTTTTCTACACAAGTGCTTTCTATAACATTCACACCCCAATGGATGGATGGATGGATGCACCAAAGAGCAGCTTGGGGTAACCCAAGAATATTTGGCATGCAGACTCAAGCGGCCTGAGATCGAACCACCAACCTTTCGATTAGTAGATGACCTGCTCTACCTCATAAGCCCTGGGAGACTTTAATGGCTTTCCATTATCTGCCATCCATATATGCTCGAAGTGCCGGAAAATCCCAAAAGCTGAATCAGCAAACCAGCAAATGGGTTGGTGGTTGGTGAGTAGGATACAAAAAAGTTTACAGATTTTTTTTCTTTAATATAAATACACATAACCGTTAGCTAGCCTCACCTTTTAGTTTACAGAAATCTTTCCTACAATTTTATTGTTGTTTCCAGTGTGAAATTGACTTTCAAAATTTTGCATATTCTTTGCTGTCTGTGCTGATAAAGTGTGCTGAGAACATCAGTGAATATGTGTAATCCTGACCACTGTCACTGACAATACCCTAAGCTATTTAGCAGAAGCCAAAGTTTGGTGCAAATTATAAATCTGTATAAAAAAATAATAGAATAACAAAATAAGAGAGCAAGATATCCAACATGAATTTTCATCTCTGCGTCCTGGCAGGTCTTGACAGTCTTTGTTCGTTGTGCTTATGCTTTGAAATTAAATGTGTGAAGTTGCATTCATTTCCAAGGCAGTTGCATCACTATTCTGTCAAAAAAAAAAATGCAGGAAAAAAAATGAACAAGTTACTTCAGGGTACACTCTTGAATACCAGGTATATTTAAAATAGAACTGGTTGTGTTAAATCATTTGGTGACATTTTTGTAAGACAAGTGAAAAGAGCTAGATGTGCTGGGCAGAGAGTATAAAGGGTTTGTAATCACAGTCCTTTATGTGATATGTAATATGAAAATAATAACAGAGCGATAATTACAAGGCCACAGCACTTACAGGTAATTGCAGTTTGGAAGCTTTGAGTTCAGTACCTATATGAACATTTAATAATTAGCACAAAACAATTGTGCCGAAACATGAAAGAGTTTTGGATCTACATGAACTGCGACTTGGAATGAATGAATGAAAGAATGTTTCTTTTGCAAAAATGGATTTTAGTCTCTTTTTCATGTCTGTATGTTGTGAATAAAAATTGTTGTGAGATTTAAATTATTAAGCTGTCCAACATTTTCTCATTCGTGTCCCTTTGATGTCAGGATACTTCCTTGTTTGTAACCTGTTGATGTACCAGCTTCTACAGTTTTTGCTTATCAACCTTTTTTTTATGAAGGTTTTGTTTGCATTGCTGACTCTCTTCAGTCTCTTCATGCCTCACCCAGTAACTAGTATTAAAAGATTTTTACCTGGTTTCTGGTGTCCCTTTTGATGCCCCCTTGCTGAACATTTTTACAAAAGCCACCACTGTTTTCAATACTATTTAATCACTGTAATGAGAAATTGCAAGTCACAATGTGTCCAAGCTGTACTCCCACAACAGTCTCTCTATTTATATTCAAGCATTACATAAGTTGTGCATGAGGTGGTCAGTCATAATAGGGTCAGTCATTAGTGGAAAGGCCAGACATTAAACAATACTTATTTGAATAGAAAAAGCAATTTAGCTTCCAATAGTTTATTAATTGGGTTTATATTTTGTGAGCACCAAGGACGATAGATTAATCGTTTGCAGCAAAAAGCTTACAGGGACTAATTTTGTCATTGCCATTCAGATATTAGAATTTAATGACTTGCTAGGCTTTTTCATGAGACTGCACTCACCCAGCATCTCTGTACTCAAAATTTCAGAATAGAAAACATTCTTTCAGTGGAAGAGTATTCTGTCAGCATTATTTCTCCTTGTTTTTACCAGCCAGGAGGACAGTGTCAGACACACTGGAGTGCAGAAAGGAGTCAGAAGCTAATGTAAGCCATTGTGATTGTGGCGAGAAAGAAAACAGACAAAAAAAAATGAGGCATTTAGCTGGATCTTTGGAAGGAGTGTTTGAAAAAATACAACAGCTCAACAATATCTCAGCAGCAATAGAAGCTCACAAAATGTGCTTGGGGGGGTGGGGGTGGGGTGGTATCAAACGGATGAGGCTGCATTTAATTTTCTTTGAGGTGGCCCTGGCAATAAAGTGTGGCTCATGGTGATAAGCAGGGAAGAGCTGAAGCACATCATTTCAGTTATGTAAACCATTGGAGGGATACAGTGGGCATTCTCCTACACAGTGTGTGTGTGTCTGTGCGTGCATGAGCTCAGAGCAGGTGTAGTACATTAAAGCAGTTTCTTTGCTTTAGTAAGCTCCATAATTAATTTCCCTCTTCCAGAAGAATAATATTTAAGATTTTCAAGAAATATCTAATAAAACAACAGAACTATTGAAGGCTTTTCTGTGCTTGTTTTCTTTAAACTTTTTTTTTTTTGTCAACCACTGGTGAGGTCTAAAAATGACCTTTCTCTGGTTTTAAAACCTCTTGCAACCATTTTTCAAAACCATAGCACGCAGGTCGCTGCACATTCAAGATGTCTATATTGCTAACAATCATTACATCAAGTTTTTCCCTCACCGCTACTTGACCTTGATACTGTATAGTAACTAAGCCCTCCCAGAAGTCTGTTTTGTCAGTCACTCGTCATCCTTATCTCCATCCTTAATCTAGAGTAGCAGTTATTCCTCAAATCCCATCACAGCCTTCAACCAGAACCCGCCAGCTCCCAACACTGAGTCAAGAGGAGACAAAATTCTTTCTGACAATGAGAGAAAAGGAGGGGGAGGCCGGGTGCAAGTTGAAAGCTGTCAGCTAGCCGTCAAATGCAGTTCACATCAAGAGTGTGTCCATGATTTAAGCAGATCCATGGTACAGTATCTCCAGTTACATATTTAACATAATGACAAAAATAATTTGCTTTTCTGTTTGTGTTATTTGTCTATTTCCCGTTCGTTTGACAGATCTCATGTGTTTATTGGTTCACTTGCAGTCTATGCTGACCCATCAAATGTCACTGACCCTGCTTAAAGTCTCCTCAATTGAAGCATCCCTGGATGTTTTCATAGAGCACCAGGAATGGGGGAAGAGCACATTATATTTGGGTTGCAGTGATAATAATAACAAGATGTTTAATTGTGTTACCTTAAATGCATAATGATGTGTTATTAATTTCCAGAGCAATTTTGCTAACTTATGAACCATATCGGGAGCACAGAAGCATAAAAATGGGTCAGCAAAAGCTGGTGTACAGGGGTATAAAGATTAAACACAAGTTGCATTTTAATAAGGTGCAACATGTTGTTGTTAATAATTCATGAATTTTACTTGGGTTACTTTTACTTACGTGTGTTTCTCTATGTGCAGTATGCTTAAACAAGGACAACACTTCAGTAGATGCTTAAAAAGACTCTACAGTTACGCTGTTAATTAGGCACAGTGGAATTTTCAGCCAAATGTTATCATTGCAAAGGATTTGGTAGTTGGTGATGATATGTTGATAGGGAAAATGTGTATTGCACAACCAGTTGGCATTTTTTCTGCAGGGTAAAACCAGTTGCAAAGAGACAAATGCCTCTGTCCTGAAGACCTCTTTTCGATTGCTTTGGTCATTCGCTGGATTCACCTATAGCGGGCGTAGAATAAACTCATCCGTCTGTAAACAGCGGTGGGGCACAACTTTTACTTTGGAGGCAAATGTTCGCCATTTCCTGTTTACATTTCACTGCTGCTCCGTATTTTGGTAGTGAGTGTCTGCAGACAAGACATGGCAGGTAACCACATCACTGTGCTATCAACGAAAACAATAATAAGGAGAGTTTTGGCCTAGCACGTTCTTGACCGATTTCACCTAGCAACAGCCACTAATGCCCAGCTTGACCACTTGCCAGCTGGTCAGGATATACACACTTTTCCCAAGCAACACAAGGTAGTCTTTAGCCTGTGACTGGGGCTATACACAGCAAATTCAAAAGTGTTAAATTTTTTGGTGTTAATAGTCTTCTTGCAAAAGTAGAGTTAATTTTACTCTAAGTAGAGTCACATTCTTTTAATGTAACTCTGAGGTGTAAAATGATAGTAGTTAAAATCGAGTGTTAAAAATGAGTGTTTCTCTGTCAAATCTGGAGGTGTTACAATGGAAACATTAACTCTTGACCTCTTAACTCTGAACTCCTACAGGGGCTATGACACCAACAGAGTAAATTCACAGACTCCGCCCCCAGCACGGCTCCAATCGAAGCTGAAGTGAAGCCGTTTCAGAACATTTTGCTCTACATATTTGAGTTGTTTGCCATGCTTGGTAAGTCATTTTTTCAAAGATTGTTTCAATTATTATTATGAGCTTTTACTTCTGTGGCTCTTTGGAGTTGAGACAAAGCTGTGTGAAAGGCATTAGCCATGTTGCTCGCTGATAGCATAATATTCTGTTTTAGCTAGCTGAAAGGTATTGTTTGCGGGCAAATACCACAGCCTTGAAAAAAAGCTTGCATGTGAATTTTCAGTCAAACTTTTGGTCAAATACACCTAAAACAATGTCTAGAATGTGAAATGTTGGTATAATGGTGCTACTTGAAGCCTGAAAACGATCGCCCATAAAAAAAAACAAAAACGAGCAAACAGCAGTAGCGACGTCCTGACTGGATTCTACGTTAGCATAGATCCCTCCAGAGTTTTGTGCACACGGTTTAGGTAAAAATGAAAAAGGTTGAGGTTTTACATTTAGTTCAGTATTACCTGTTGCCTGTGTCCTTGTCTTTTGGGAAAATACTTTACACAAGTAATGGCTCAAAGAGGATTCCTTTTTTTTTTTACTGTGCTGCAATTGTTTACTGGATTATTTGTGCCATTAATTAGTGTCAACTAATTTTTATTCAATCTCCGCACAGGATATGCTTGTGAAGATGGAATATGGGGGAGAGCAGAAGTGCGTTGAAGTTCCACAAAGGGATGAATGAAGGACATGCATATTGTATTGAAGAAATAAGTGATGAGAATGCTGTTATTTGCATTTACCAGCTCACCTATGTCAGACCTTTTGATAAACAAAATTCTAATGAAAGTGAGAACATGTATACTGTTACATCTTTCAGAAAATGTTTTGAAATTGTGGTGCACAGTTCAGAATAAATGTTTTTCAAAAACCATTGCATCTTTTTAGTAAATGTTTATTTCCAAAAGAAATTTCTAGAAGTTCAGAACAGTAAAATTCCCGCTTTTTAGAATGAATTAGAAGATAACTCTTACGTAGTTAAACTAAAATACTCTTTGAGAGTTAATATATAAACTCTTAACACCAAGTGTTAAATTATCAACTCCAGACAGATTTGGTGTTTAACACTAAATCAGAGTTAACGTACCAACTCTCCAAAAAGAGTTAAATTAACACTCTCTGGTGTGGACCCATATAGACACTTTAATAGTGTTGAAATCAAATCCGACAGTGTTAATTTGGACATGCTGGATTTGCTGTGTAGGATAATGAAATGTTACATTGACAACCATGTTTACTCTTTTATCTTTGTTTGTTAGTATGTTTGTTGAGATATTTTTTTTTAACATAAATGGCTTTAAAAGAAAAAAAAAGAAGCCATCTTACAGTTGATGAGATCTAACATAGTGGACCAAAGTGGTGAAAGAGAACACCGGGCAGCAGTGCCATCTCGGGAGTAGTGGATAGTACGATTTTTGTTTAATTTTTTTTTTTTAAGTAAGAAATTATTCTAATTAAGTCGACATTTTTAAAAAAAAACACCTTGTCATCAATTTAAAGAAAAAAAAATTAAGTAATTTTTTTCTGAAAACTGAAAAGGTCAAGATTTTGATCCTTTCCAGAAGCCATTAGGTAATTAAACACTAATATTCTGTAAAGTTCATCATCTTAAGACGTAGACAACAGGTCTCTTGTCAACAGCATTAGAAATTACAATCCCCTACTTAAGATGATCGTGTCTGGCCTTGCCTCTTTTGGAACACTGCCAATATCGTCTTTCCACAGTGCTTCAAGATTTCAAGGCAAGATGGATTTTCATGGATTTTATTCCTTTGAAGGTTCCAGCAGGGTGAAGCAGAACTATGCAAGCATACACTCAGTCACAGACACGAACATGTAGATATTGTTTTTTACAAGCAGGGTATTTGAGCTGATGAACAACTCAGGGCAGAGGACTGAATATATTTAATTGGCTTGTTAGACTTCCCAAGCTTAGACCTGGAGATTAATTAAAAATGAAAGGATGTGAAGAGCCAGAAATAAAGTTTCTCTAACTATTAGCATCCACACACCCAAGATGTGAACCTTTTTATTTTCTTCTGCAGCCATTGTGACACTGCAGGGTCCAACCATGCCGTATTCTTATCATCTTCTCCCTCTTCAACTCATTTTTCATAGAATGTTGTTAAAGGTTCTATGGAAAGTGGTAGATGCTTATGCAATATTTATCTTGCTCGTTAGTATATATCCCAGTTGTACATTGCTTTGTATTCATACAATACCTGCTACAAATTATGCTAATGAATTCAGTACATCTGAAAAAGTAAGTAAAGTAATGAAGCAGAATGTGTAACCCAGGCTGACCCAGGTGCAATGAGCCAGGCGTGCTTCTTTATACTGTTTCTAGTCTTCAGCTTAAGTTTAGTTCACACCTCAGTATCACAGTTAGAAGTACAACCTCCAAATGTGTGTTCTTCATAACAGTGTAATTTTCATTGATTTTTTTTAATTATTATACCTTTATCACCACCACATGCCATATTAACAACCCAAAAAAGATCATTAAAAGAAAAAACATTAGCACAATATACAAAAAAACATAAAGACCAGAGGTGGGTGGGATTTTATTTAACACTGAAATAGACACAACAAAACTGAACTGAAATAAAACAAGAAAAAAATATGCTGAAAACAATTAAAAATGTATGAAGTTTGGTAACAATGACTGCTACGCCTGAGTCCTTGTTCAGAAAATAAAAGTTTTTGTTATTTTGTTTTGTTATTTAAAAAAAAATCAGTTTTATATAATGTATTTACATTTTCAGAAGAAATAAATTAGGGTTTTTTAATATTTTTTTCTATCTCCCATCCAAATCAATTTAAATGCAAAGACAGAAATCTATTGCTTCCATCCTCTGGGCAAGCACTGCATATGTAATACAGTCATTACCAAAAAGCAACAGATGTAACCAATATTTTCTATTCATTAGGCCATAGGCATTAGCATGCAATTTCAGGTTTTACTGTGCATGACATAAAGCTGTCAGTTGTACACTATAAAATTAATTACTCAATGAAAACCTAATGATCAAAGCTCATTAATTTCTCAAAAGGGAAATTCAGACTGATTAAATGACTGTTAAAGAACTCAAAATACCATTAAAAAAACGACAATGTAGATTAACTTTTTATTTCTTCAATTGTTCTCACACACTTTAGCAGTAAAAGGAGAAAAAATTTTGTTTTCCTTTTGCTTTAAAGCTCACTCTTAAATAAGTTTTCTTTGTACTATTAAGAACATTCAGTGATTCCCCCCCAAAAAACGTAAACCATAAGTAATAATTCATAATTCAAATAAAATTATTGGTGCTGTTAATAATAATATTCAACAATTAGACCTCTTTGTTCCTGCCTTGTATATTGAACTAAAACACTCTGCTGAATAAATATGGGATATTGTACAGTAATGTATCAGTTTCTGTGATTACTGGAAAGTTACTTTGAACGGCAGGTTGAGTTGATGCCAAAGATCTCGATTTTGGTTTCATCTGACCACAGCACTTTCTCTTAAGCCTTCTCTGAGTCATTTAGATATTCACTGGCAAACTTAAGATGGGTCGCTACGTGTTTCTTCTTCAACAGGAGGACTTTGTGGGCACTACAAGTTCCCGATGGCCATTTTACAGCTATTTGGTCTTGCTAGTGGTGATGGAGAAAAGTGATTCCATGCATAGGTGTGCTGTATCAAGATAATGAGTTTAGATCAGGAGTATTTATAGTTGATTGATTTAATCGATTGATTGAGTGACTGAAATCGCCAATCTATTGGAGCCAGAATTCTGGCCGGGTTGTAGGGATCAAATACTTATTTCGCTCAATAACATGAAAATCAATTTATACATTTTATGTAGTGTGTGCTTTTTGTATATTTTCTTTCTGGTTGGTATTCCTTCTCTCTCTCTCTCTCTCTCTGTTAAAATAAAACTACCATAGAAGTTTGAGAAGTTCATTTCTGTGTAACTGAGCAAATTTAGAAATTCAGCAGGAGATGAAATGATCATTTCCCTCACTGCATATTTCTAAATTTCATTGTTTTCATTGGTTTCTATTTTTCTTTTGTTTCTATGTGTGTTGCATAGCTTCCCCAAGAAACTCCCTACATTCCCCTTCCTTGTTTCTTCACTCTCATCCATTTATTGGCTTATTTTAACCACGAGCGCCAAACAGATGGGGCAACTGTGACAGCGACACACTGCTCAGGCAGCTGTGCAAGTGTGTAGACAAGAGGTAATGAATAATCAGCCACCAGCCTCCAACTGCTTCATATTAATAGCTAGGTGTTCTAATTACATTTTCACAACTTGTTGGGTCTATAGTGAAATGTGAGGCTGAGGGATAATGAAAAATCGCTGTTGCTTTTGTTCTTATACATACAAAAACAGCTATACATTCTCAATTTGACTCGAGTATTTGTCATCAAAACTAATAAATAAAGAAGAAAAAAAAAAACAGCCAACATTAACAACATTTTGTATACTTCTACAAAATAAATCACAGTTTGGTCCAATAAGAGTGTCACAGCTGAGCTTTCATTGCTACAGCTTTTCACAGTTGATCCAACTCGGCATCCTGGCCATAACACAAAACTGCAATTTTCAAAAACAACCTTGATCTATTCTGTCTCTGGAAAGTTATATTGCTTTCTCTCACATGTGCCGTACTCTAGCCTTGCTCTGCACAAAACAAACTAGATGCTTGCTTATTGCTCAAACTCCTACCAACAAATCCCAGCAATTCTGGGTGTTTGATGATACAGCATCTATCAGACCGATTATTTTCTCTAACTATAACTCTTTTCAATTGGCCGAACAGATACAACTCAACAAAGCCTACACTTACTCCAATGACCCAGGTAACCCATGTTTTTCAGGGACCTGTTCTTTTTTCCAGACAATCTGTTTTTTAATGTATAATAAATTCTTAAATAAATAAAGCATTTCTTATTCATTTTACATTCATGACTACTTTGTTGTGCTGAGCTATGCTAAAAGTACTTAAAATCACTTCTTGTGTTTAATTTATTGGCAGTTAAGCACATTTTGTTGTTATTTTGATTAAGGTTAGAGTAATTCTCCACAATATCTTTAAACTAAAAGGGAATAGCCACTCTAAAAGTGAAATTTACAGCGCTATTGTGAGGACTCTCGTGCAATAAAGTTAATGTCTGCAAACCAACAGATGTCTCCCTGTGCTGGAAGTCAAAGCATTAAAACCTCAACCTGATGATGTCATCAGGGGACTCTTTCCTGGTGATAGCCCATTGAGAGTGAATTATTGACCCACTCTGGCTGCTCATAGAACGGGGTTTTTATGTGAATGTAGGGCTTCCAGCTGTGTGTCAGAATATGTTCCTGTGCACCACTAAAATCAACATGTCTGCCGTCAGAGTTGCAGCAGTTGTTCTATTATTCACCTTCTGCTGAAAAGCTCTTGGGTTTTGTCTCAGAATGACATCATCACTACAATAAGCTATTCAGTTTACAGAGGCGCTTGTTCAGAAGTACGAATTACAACTGTTGTTGAACGATACTGCAGTAAAAACACAAGCTATTATATACACAGCTATTGAATGAAAGAATGAAAAGCAAGAGCTTTTCAGGGCTGTTGGAGACGCTTCAACGGTATATGAAGGTGCTCTTGAGATTGAAGCAAGCCTCAGCGGTCCTTATCCCTGTTCCAGAAACGGGAGGGGTGGGGTAGTGAGATGTCAGGCAAGCTTGGAAATACCATGCATATGGATGTTACAGTAGGACCAGATGGAACAGAGGCAGTGACATTGTCAGTGTAGGAAACACCTGTCCACTGGCTCTCTGAGCCCCATAGTTAGTGATCAAAGTGCCTTGTCTGCATTTTTGATGAACATGTGCACCCTGCTCTGACAGCACCGAAGTGTAGCAACTGCACAGTGTCACAAGTGCACTTAAGAACATGGCTCGAGGGCATTTCTGAAATGTATACGCTGCTGCAAGTATATGGGATCCAAACTTAGTCAGACCATGACCAAATTTTATGTATTAATTTAAACTAATTATTTTTGCTAACAATATACAAATAAAAAGCTATCATGGCAAAATAATATTTAGTTATAGTCAAATTCTAACATATTCATGAAGGTCAAAAGCTGAAATCATAAAAGACTTGAATGGACGGATGGATGGACGGATGGATTACCAGAAAATGCAGCTTTGACAATCAGTGTTTTAACCATAAACACACTGATTTATTCACTAGAACATAGTAATTATTCGCTCACCCCAACTCAACTTTTTTATTAACCCTAGTTTCAGATTATATAGCATCCATCCATCCATCCATCCATTCATCCATCTTCTTTCACATATCCAATTCTCTGGGGGCTGCAGGTTATCCCACCTGCCATAGTGCAAGAGGAAGATGCAGCCCTGGGACAGGTCGCCAGTATGTCACAGAGGGTAATACAGAGAAACAAACAACTATTCACTCTTACATCTTAGATCAAGATCACACCAACACCGTCTTGCTGTGAGGCAGCAGCGCTTACAACTGCACCACTGTGCTGATTATACAGCAACTGTATCATAAATATAATAGTAATAATAATGATAATCTGAACAGGCCTTTGAAGGCTGTAACAAATTGTGCTTGCAGTTACCACTATTAGTAAAGCACCAGCTTATACATAAAGATAAACACAACTTATTGTGACCTTTTCAGTTTCCCAGAATTTTATTTCAAACAGTGAAATGGAGTCATGGAGTCGTTGATGTATATATTGCCTGTAATTATAGACAGAATTAAAATGTAAATGCTACGTGACAGATGTCACTAAATGCTGTCACCTAGCATTTAGGGACATCTGGATACCGTTCAGTTTATTTCCCCAGGGAGACGAACAGGGCTGGCCATTCCTCTCTGGATCCTTCTCTTGAAGGGTACAGCTGGGAGGATGAGGTGAATATGCAGCTGAGAAAGAAAGAGAAAGAAACTTCTAACAGACTCTTAGATGTTCAGGGACATTCAGTTCCAGAGGCTGAGGTCATTTATATCTATCTATTTCCCTTTCTGTCTCCTGTCTTCCTCTTTGTCTCTCTGGAGGATGTTTCTCATTCAGTTTCCTCACCCACAAGTACCCTAGCAGGTCTGTGAATTCAAACAGGTGACCTTCCAGGAACAAACTGCCTCCTCGTACATTTACACAAAGCCGTCCCAGTTTTTCACATCTCCTAAACCTCTGAGCTTCGTGGATTCATTTGAAAAAACTTCACTTTTCTGGTTTGAAATGTTTGCCAGTTAAATTGATTAAAGCAACGAAAATAGCGGTGCTACTAAAATCTAATGAAAGACACACAAGGTTCAAGGTTCAAGGTTCTTTATTTGTCACATGCATAGTTATACAAGTATAACACACAGTGAAATGTAATGTATGAATTTAATCACAGCTGTTGATTAAATTCATTTTCAAAAACACAGCATGGGGAGATGACCCTTTGATATCTTCTGAATTATTCTGACGGGTTTAACGGTGAGACAAAGATTTCAGCAAAGGGACGGCAGACAGTGGGGTTATTTGAAGATCTTTTTGTGACCCTGCTATTATAAAGGATTCTTTATATTCATGATCATTTTATACTACATGCCTAAATGATATATCAGTAGTTTGTTTTTATTATGGTGTGTGATTTATTCAAGAAAAAGAATCCTGTCTTGCACTCCATTAGTCAGGTATTGTTGCACTTTCCAATTTTTTGTAATAGGATGAACTTATTACCTTAATAAGGAGATAAAATAAACCTTTTATGTTTGAATATAATTCACATTAGGAGCTACATTAGGACAAAGATCAAAAAATAAGAAGGTAATAATAATAACAATAAAAAAGACAGGAAACATCCTTGGATCAGCTGACATTTTTACATCACAAGTATCTTCCATATTTAGCCACTTTATTAACCGAGCAGCTTTTCTGACTTCGATGATGGGACACAGATGATTATACCTACATTTTTTCCTTTTTATCAGAGCTGTAGTCAACATTTTAGAATTACTGAATTTAAGGAGTCTAGCTTCTCTTGAATAATAAATGATTATTGTAATTGCAGTGAAATATCCCAGGAAACAATATGGTTCCTTACAGTTCTCCAAACTAAATCAATATCGTTTTATGTTCCAACATAAAATTCTAAATCCTGTTCCACTTTGAACTTTATCTTGGGACATAATATATACCAATATATTGAACTATTCCATATCCTTCTTTGGTAGGATAAAATCTATAGATTTTTACTTTTCTTTATTTGAATGTATTTAAGTTTATGCAAAGAGATTATGAAAAAATATCTACACTGTAACAAAGTGACTTGTTTAATTGAAGTACTTGCCACCATGACAGTGTTCCTACTGTAATCAACAACATAAACATATAGTAGTACTCTGCCATATGGATTATAATCTTTACTGTAAAATCAGGTGTTTGATTTACATCAAACTATTAAATTAGCATGCCTCCTGCAACAACCTGATTACTTCTTTAAAACAGGAATGGTGCTCTATTCAACAATCACTCTAAGCAGTATGGCTCCACTGAATGCTAACGATGCTACAGTAAACTCAGTTATGGCGGCAAAAGCTATCTAAAACTTGCTACCCACATGTTTACACAATACAAATGAATTAATTTCTGTATGTAACCAGATTTTTTTTGGTTGGTTTATAATATCAAGTAACATTGGTTACTGATCAAGTCAAGAAGCTCAGGTGGGTGAACCCGAAGGCTGACTGACTGTAGTGGCAGAGCGTTCTCACTCCCGAGGCGTAACATGTCGACGTTTTGTAACGTCCCGCGGCGTTCCTGAGGAACGCGAAAGGAGACCTTCGGCGTTCTTATGGTACGCGGCGGGTTATGGCTGGAATCCAGTGCAATGACGCTCCCGCGGTAGTAGACGTTCCAGACCTGTATTCCAGCCCTAAACCTAACCTTATCCCTAGCCCTGACCATAACCTTATTCCTGGCCTTAACCAGGACTATAATGATGTTAAATAGCATGTTTCTAAGCGATTTGAAGAAAAAGAGCGAACATGTGTAGGTTCAGTCCAGACGGTTCTCATATTTCCTCTTTTTCCGAGGTCGTCATTTAGGAACGTGGTGGGTAGCCGAAAACGTAATATGGTGACGATTTGTCACCTAGCGTAAAATGTTACGCTTTGGGAGTGAGAACGGGTTCGTAGTGGGTCAGTGATGGGACAAGAATCACAACTCACAATAATTTGATAAATGCACTGATTATGGATTCACCAAAAGGATTGTCTTTATGATTGTTTCCTCCATTTAGGCTCAAAACAGTTTGAGAAAAAAATAAAAAGTTGTCAGAAAAATAAATACTAAAGTAAAGAGACATTAAAATTCTACTTAAGTACTGTAACAAAGTATTTGTACTTCATTGCTTTCTACCTCTGCTGATTATGAACTGGACTGAGCTGCCTTTTTAAGACCCTGCCAAATTATTACTGGATTTAACACCTCTCTTACTCATTCCATATTTGTCACAGTTGCACAAAGGACTTGAGTAGCATTGTTATATTCCAAAACTTAGACATTAAATATGACAACCAAACACCATCAGAATAATCAGACACCATTATTCCCAAAAGAAACTGTATGAACAGAAAGTTTTAGGTAATAACAGCTTTGGCCTTTAATGATTATAGTCTATATCAAGTCTGAATGCATTCGAATGGCAATCATTTGTTCCCTGCAGTCATTCAAAGGATTAATTTATTTCTTCTGTATTAATTCTTTATTTAATACCACAGATAAAAGAATATAACTACAAATGCAAGAGTGAAATTATGTATGTTGGTGAGAAAAGTTATCACAGTAAAGAGGGCTCTAATTTTAAATGAATGATGCATCACAAATTAGCAAATTGTCTTATATCCCCCAAAAAGATATTTTCAAATGTGTGAGCTGATGTTAAATTTCTTCTGTCTAAATAGAAATTGCATATTATTGCTCAGATTCTACCCTTATTAAATGCCTATAAAAGTCAGATGTATTCGGTTTTCAGTTTGGACTTTAAGTAATTTGAATATTTAGTGCACAAAGTAAAACTGTTATGGTTTTGACATCCATTAGACTTTGATAAAATAGCCGGATAAGCATAAAAAGGTTGGCTCTGAATGAAAGGACAAAGGGTCACAGAAATAAACACAATTCCTTTATAAATAATTGAGATTCACACCACATTTCAGCCCAGTCTGCCTCGTTGGTTCTTGAGAAACGAACTGTTCTGAAGGACTACAGAACAACTTTACTTTGGGAAACTATGTGCATGATAAACAGAATTGCAGAGAGCTTCTGTTTTGTCTGGGTGATTCTACTGATCGGAGAGGATTAGGTATATATGCCAAGGCAAACACATCATGGATATATTTAAATTACATTTGATCGGCAGGATTTGGCTTTGCATTACCTTTAGCCAGTAATATCAGATAGAAAAGAGTGTTGTGACTGTGAAGAGATAGAAAATTTGTATTTTTTAAAATTTTCAAACTTTATTTTTAGTTGTTTTGGTTTGGGCCTTCTTTGGTTTTATACTACAAGAAGTCTGGGGTCTGAGCTACTAAGCAAATTCAACCGAAGAGTTTTTAAAAATCCGGCTTCACTTAAACTCAACAGTGATAATCTCCCTAAGCAACATTGGCCAATCCAAGATTTCCCAATCCTGCTATGAGTGTAAACATGGATAAGTCTACTAGCAGCAGAAGACATGTTTATCAAATCGAGTCAAGGAGAATGTGGATTTCTTATTGACGCTTGTCAAATAAACTATATACCCTTTTACTATGTACAAATAGAAATCCACTGGAATTTTCCAGGAATGGTTATGATGTTTTCCAGAAAACTGATTGGGAATAAGTGGTGGTTTGCTGTTTCTGTGGCAATGTATGCCAGTTAACACCTTTGTAACCTTGAAAATCCGAGGCTAAACACAAAGCTACCTTCTTAAATACATATTTATTTTTAGTAACCTAATAATTGTACTTGTTTTTCATTATGTTGTAAACTGTTTTTTGAATCTCCATGCTTCCCCTGCCTGTCACTTTGCTGCTGGAACACCTGAATTTCTAAGAGTAATTTCTATTCTATTCTAATCCTATTTTGTCATACAGGCCTCTGGCATCAATCCTAATTTGTCACAAATGGAAGGACCATTTTGCATCACATTTCAAACCAACGACATTATTTTTCAACATGCAAAGAAAACTTTTGTAGCGCGTTTCTGCCCCAAACCAAAGTACACTATGACATGTCTTTGCGAGGCCAGCAGTTTTTTTTATGTACATTTTTTTTTTTAACAAAATAGCAGTTTTTGATGCTCTGAGATGTTTCACATTTATATTTAAAGTACACTATCATTCATTCATGACATTCTTAAGAGTAAAACTCTTGGAATTCTCTACCTGGATGTTCTTACGTAACACTTTACAGGGTGGTCTGTGATACAGGCAAAGTGTGATTTTTGCCCTACAGCTGTGTGCGTGTGTGTGTGTGTGTGTGTGTGTGTGTGTGTGTGTGTGTGTGCGCATTGAGTGACCCCCTTGTTCAGGTTTTCTGAACATCAGCAGGATGCATTTTGGGGTCAGAGAAAGGCCAGAAATGAAAACAACAGTATCACTGACTCTTTCCATATTCATGAAGGAAATGATAAATGTAAGCAAAAGCTGTTCGGCCAGAAACGATCACACAGCAGTTTGCCTTTTTGCATTAAATGGAATCTGCTCCTAGTTTGATCTTGCCTGTCACATGTTGTTAAAACAAGTGGAATACAGATCCAAGCATGAAATTAAGACATTTATCAAGAAAAGATGCTCAATTATAAAAATAGCTCTACACAGCAACTGAACAAGTGCAAGCTGAAATAAGTTAGAATTTAAACAAGACAAAAACAGAAAAGACGCTTTGAACATTTTTTTTAAAATTGCAAATAGATAGTTTGAAAACCGCTACCTGAAGTTGAATGAATGATTCATTTGCTAAAAGCTACTTCATAAATCCTTTTTTCTAAATCTTTTGTATGTATGTAGGTTTGGTGGCTTAAACATTTGTTATTTCAGAAATACAAAAAACAGCATTTTATTTCATAAAGTACTTCTTTGTAGAACAAAGCCCAATGGCATTAACATGAATGATGTGTAAATGTTAATATCATTTCATTACTATTAACAAATAATTCGATAATGTTAAATTAAATATGAGTTTATAACTTATTCTTGTTTTGCTAAACATTATCATTAATGTCATTGGCATAATTGCTGTGGCCATTTTTTTTTAAATTTATCATGAAAAAAGGATTAAATAGGCCTCACCAGGTCATGAAACTGCTTGTCAGTCAATCGTCTAATTACTTCTGAGCCTATGAGAATAGGGGAATATGTGGTCTATAAAAAAGGCTGTAATTCCAAAACAGTTATTACAATACTTTTGTCAAACCCTATGAATTAAAGCTGAAAGTCTGCACTTCAGTCACAGCTTGATTGCTTAAGTTAAAATCCACTGTGTTGGTGCACAGATGCAAAATTACAAAAATTATATCATTATTCAAGTTCTTTTGGATCTAACTGTACATCTGGGGGCACGTTGATATATGTTGATTCCAATCAACATGTATTAGTGAGGATGTTATCTTGACAGTTATGAACAAAGGTCATAATTTCTGACTACTATGTTATTTGCCACAAGACCAGGCTGGTACTAGCTATCCCATGCCAAGAATCCTGCAGAAAGAGTGAGCTACTGGGTAGCTCACAGCTGTGCAAACAATCAATCACTGGCAGTGGGAAGTGGATTACGACCCACTATCTGTGTTCATGTGCTGCTGAGACTAAGAGAATACAGGACACAAGAGAAGAAAGTTCAGCACAGTTTCACATGAATGCCCTTATCAGAATCTTGGATAAAGTATTGTTGCTTTACTGCACAACAGTCCAGAAGGGAGCTATGTTTTGTTGTTACTGATATTGAGCACCAGATTCCAACTTGGAGACAATATCCCATAGGATTATGTCATACGGTAGTAATCACCAGGGACAGGAGTGGAGTACACGTCGAGTTCACTGCAGCGAGCATGGAAAGAACGTCGCACCGTATCACGTATAATTTGATTCACATTTTTTGATTCACGTATACGTTTTTGTAAACTCCATTGTACACAAACTCCATTGTACACAAAGCGATCTTCACGGGTGGGGGGGGGCAAAACGATCTGGTCGATATGCTCCCGAAGGCCGTTAAGGCGCTACTGTCAGTGTTAGCACGCTGAACGCTATGCTGGAACAGCAGCGGGAGTTTTACAAAGATCTGATTCACCAACAGCAAGATAACTTTAAGACATTTGTCCAATTAATCATGGGTGGAACTAACAAAAGGTTGGACAGCATTCTAAGGGATGTACAGGATGTTAAATCCAGCCTGCAATTCACGGATGGGGTTGTCACCGAGCTGCAAACTGAAGAGAGGTGCATTAAAAGCAAACTAAAAGAGTTTGAATCGGCGGTCAGCAGAATACGCGAGGAACACAGAGAATTAACAACCAAGATGGATTATTTACAAAATCAATCGAGAAGGAACAATATTGTGGTGGATGGATTAATAGATGAAAAAGCAGAAACGTGGGAAGGATCAGAGGAGAAAGTCCGACACATGCTGAAGAACAAACTGGGTCTGGATAGTGACAGCATTCAAATTGAACGCGCTCACAGAGTCGGTCCATACAAGGAAAATGGACGAGCCAGGCAGATTGTGGTCAGACTACAAAGATTTAAAAATAAACAATTAATTTTCTCATCTGCCAAAAAACTGAAAGGTACCAATCTTTACATCAACGAGGATTTTTCAGAATCCATCAGGAAAAAGAGGAAAGAACTGTTACCACAGCTGAGAGCGGCCAGAGACAGAGGTGATATATGACAAATTAATTGTTAAACAGAGGTCACAGAACGCCGGAATTAATATTTAGACTTCAGCAATGTTGTCATTTGTAGCTGTTGAGATCGATCGGTCTGCAAATGTCTGACCCTATACTTATTCCTGGATTCTCCGGTAAAGATTTTTCAGTAGCTCATGTCAATATTTGTAGCCTTAAATATAAGATTCAGGAAATTCAGTCACTGTTGTCAACAAATACGATAAGTGTGCTGGCTATTTCCGAGACACATTTAGATGCTGCCTTTGAGAATAATGAATTTGAAATAAAGGGTTATAAGCTGTATAGGAAAGACAGAAACACATTTGGAGGGGGCGTAGCCCTATACATTAATGATAATATGGCAAGCAAACTACGTATGGACTTAATGTTTGATGATCTGGAAATTGTGTGGCAGGCCTGTATTAGCAGGTTGCTGCTATAGACCCCCAAGTAGTAATATGTTGTATGTAGAACAAATCTGTGAAATGCTGGAAAGAGTAACTGAGAAAAACAAAGACATGTTCTTATTAGGAGACTTTAATATCAATTGGTCAGCTCCTTCTTGTCCTTTAAGGAAAAAGATAAGTTCATCAGCGTCGGCTTGTTGCCTGTCTCAGATGATCACCATTCCCACCTGGGTCACGGTCAACGCAGGAGGTCATAGGTCATCATCATGTATTGATCACATATATACAAATGTTCCTGAGCATTGCTCTAACATTGTTTCTATTCCAGTTGGTTATAGTGACCATAATCTTGTAGGTTTGACCAAGAAAATGAAACCACTGAAAACTGCACAAAAGATTATTTTTCATAGATCATACAAAAATTTCAATGCAGATAAGTATATTAATGACGTAAAAGAAATTCATTGGATTGACATCTGCCTCGAGCGTGACCCTGATATGGCATTATCTGTTTATTGAAAACCTTTGCTACCTGGCTGACAAACATGCCCCCTTAAAAAGATCCATCCATCCATCTTCATCCGCTTTATCCGAGGCCGGGTCGCGGGGGCAGCAGCCTAAGCAGAGAGGCCCAGACCTCCCTCTCCCCAGCCACCTCCTCCAGCTTATCCGGGGGAACACCAAGGCGTTCCCAGGCCAGCCGAGAGATATAATCTCTCCAGCGTGTCCTGGGCCTCCTCCCGGTGGGACATGCCTGGAACACCTCACCCAGGAGGCGCCCAGGAGGCATCCTTGTCAGATGCCCGAACCACCTCAGCTGGCTCCTTTCGATGTGGAGCAGCAGCGGCTCTACTCTGAGCCCCTCCCGGATGGCCGAACTTCTCACCCTATCTCTAAGGGAGAGGCCAGCCACCCTTCGGAGGAAGCTCATTTCTGCCGCTTGTATCCGCGATCTCGTTCTTTCGGTCACTACCCACAGCTCGTGGCCATAGGTGAGGGTAGGGACGTAGATCGACCGGTAAATTGAGAGCTTCGCTTTTACACTCAGCTCCCTCTTCACCACGACGGACC
Organism: Haplochromis burtoni; assembly: GCF_018398535.1. Lineage (NCBI taxonomy): Eukaryota > Metazoa > Chordata > Actinopteri > Cichliformes > Cichlidae > Haplochromis > Haplochromis burtoni. The sequence continues at coordinate 30,291 of NW_024583923.1, forward strand.
GGTAAATTGAGAGCTTGCTTTTACACTCAGCTCCCTCTTCACCACGACGGACCGGTGCAGCGTCGCATTACTGCAGCTGCAGCCCCAATCCGTCTGTCGATCTCCGGCTCCCTTCTCCCATCACTCGCGAACAAGACTCCTCCACTTGGGGCAGGAACTCATCCCCGACCCGGAGTGGGCACTCCACCCTTTTCCGGCTGAGAACCATGGCCTCAGATTTGGAGGTGCTGATCCTCATTCCCGCTGCTTCACACTCGGCTGCGAACCGTTCCAGTGCCCTTAAAAAGATTCACTGTTAAAAAGAACTACGCACCTTGGCTAGATAATGAACTTAAGGCTGCAATGTCAGAAAGGGATATAGCAAAAGCACATAAGTCTGTCAGTCCACAAGAGTGGGCAAGATATCGCGAGTTAAGAAATCAAGTAACTAAATTGAATAGGCGCAAGAAGAAAGAATATTATCAACTTAAGCTCAAGGAGGCCAATAAGGACAGCAAGAAGGTGTGGAAAGTTTTAAATAATATAATGGGTAGAGATCTTGCTCCGGTGGTGTCTCACATCTACTCGGGTGGTACCTTTATAAGTAAAGCTAAGGACATAGCCAATTATTTTGTGAATTACTACAGCAATAAAATAACAAATTTAAAATCTAATCACGTCGTCTTATACAGGATGTTATCATGAATAATAAGCAATGCCAATTTAAGTTTGAGGCAGTGAATGTGGAGATGGTAGAGCGCTTATTGATATCACTTCCTGACGATACATCCTCCGGCTCTGATAACATAGACAGTAAACTGCTCAAAGTTGCAGCCAAGTTTGTGTCCCTTCCTATATGTCACATATTTAATAGATCTTTGGCATGCAGCTTATTTCCATTGCAGTGGAAAGAATCGAAAATAATTCCCATTCCTAAAAACAAGAATGACGTTTTTAATGGTGTCAATAGCAGACCTATTAGTCTACTCCCCGTTCTAAGTAAAATTATGGAGAGGATTGTCTATGAACAAATTCAACATTACCTAACAGAAAATCAGTTACTCAGTTTCAACATGCCTACAAACCTGGTTATTCCACCAGTTCAGCTCTCATTCACATGACAGATAACTGGTATAAATATCTAGATAATGGGAATTTGGCCGGGGTGGTATTTTTGGATTTTAGTGCTGCATTTGATTTGATAAATCATGATCTTTTGATAGATAAACTAAAATGTTATGGATTTTCACCAGCTGCTTTGTGCTGGATGGAAAGTTATTTGTCTGGAAGAAGGCAAAAGGTTTATTATAATGGTTATTTCTCGGAGGGCTGTGAAATGAACTGTGGTCTACCCCAAGGCAGCTGCCTCGGTCCACTTCTCTATTCAGTCTTTACAAATGATTTGCCGTATGTCCTGGATAAATCTCATCTTGTAATGTATGCTGATGATTCCACCATGTTTTATTCAGCCAGTAGCCACTCTGAATTGACAAGCGTATTACAACTAGATTTGCTGAACGTGTTTGATTGGATAAGTAAAAACAACATGATTTTAAACGTGTCTAAATCCAAATCCATGTTAATAGGAAGTAGAGTACGCTTAGTCAACAGCCCACAACTAAATCTTTCCATAGCTGGATCGGTATTAGAACAGGTCACCCAGATTAAATTACTTGGTGTTAAAATAAACCACCACCTTTCATGGTCTCGGCACATCAACTCTGTTATTAAGAAAATGGGACAGGGCATAGCTATAGCTAGGAAATGCTCCTTTTATATTACTTCTTCAATTATGAAAGATGTCATTAATGCACTAGTATTATCTCATCTAGAGTACTGCTCAATCAGTTGGTCAGCAGCTAATGAGGCAGATCTGAACAGACTTCAGTTAGTCCAAAATAGGGCGGCCAGATTAGTGTAAAGGTGTTCATATTATACAAATATTGATAAAATGCACAATAAACTTTCTTGGCTTTCTGTACAAGCTAAATTATACTATGGCTTACTTGTATTTTTAAAGAAAGCAATACTGGTAAACACACCACACTTTATTTATGCTCAGTTGCAGTATCCAGATGAAATACTACACGATTCTCAACTAACCACAATTTAGTAACTCCTCGAGTTAAAAGTAACTTTTTGAAAAACTCTGTTATATTTAGAGCATCTTTTCAGTGGATTAAGTTGCCTTATGCAATTAGAGAATTGGCTTCTATTCATAATTTTAAAAATCACCTAAAAGCCTATTTAGGCCGTTTTTAATTTATTTGTAAATATAATAAGAGGGTAATGTCACTTGTAATGGAAATTGTGTATTTTGTTTGAGTGTTTTTTTTATATTTTTTAATATTTACATGCTTATATTTTCAGAATTGTAAAACCTTATTGTGGATGTAAGAGCCAAATTATGTGGATATTTTGCATCCAACTCATTGTGTAACATTTTATTCGATGGTATTTGATGGTTTGGGCCCCAGGAAGACTAGCAACCACTGTTGTGGAAGCTAATGGGGTTCCTTATAAATAAACAAATAAATAAACAAACAGATCCACTTTGGCCAAGTTTAAAACACGTATGTTGCATTATTAAAGATGTATGAGATGGTTTTGGATACAGAACAAACAAATAAACAGCTAAAGCAATAAGTTAGATTTTTACAGTGCAGCTGAAAAATACTCTCAGTGCTTCACTTGTTCTACATTTTGTCATGTTACAGCCTTATTCCAAAACTACAGAAGAGGATTAGGACCACTGAAAAAAAAGTGGGGATGCTTTGTGGTTGCTTTTAAACATATGTGGGGATTCTGATAAAAGAAGTCAGATTTCTGAGACTAGCTAAGAGTCAGAATTTGAAATTCAAAGAATTCAAAAAAAGATGTCCCCACTTTTTTTTTCCATTGGCCCTAATCACCCCCTTCTACACTCAACACCCGATAATGATAAAGTGAAAAAAAGTTTTCTTGAAACTCTTTTTTCATTTTTAATGATGCAGATAGATGAATATTAACTTGTATTACATTTGTAAATGATAAAATAATTCCAATAGATTTACAAGATACCATCAATCAGTCACAATCTATACAGCATTACTGACACAGCATCACTAACAGTCACTAGCTGGCTCGCCAGCTGACACCCCCTGAGTGGTTATGTGTGATTGTGCGTAGAGGGAGTTTTCCCTTCAAAGCTAAGGTTTGATATAGTGAACTGTATTTTTGCATTTATGCATCTGATTCTTTTCCGACATAATTGCAAAGTATTTACACCAGTTTATGGCTGGATTTCTGCTCTGACATGCGCTGTACACCATGGTACCTTATATATGCAGGTGTGTGCCTTACCTAATCATGTCCAATTAACTGAATTCACCACAGTTGTAGAAACATCTGTCAGATGGACATTGGAAACAGGATGCACCTGAGCTCAAAAGCTGTGAATACTTATGCACATGCTATATTTACATTTTTCTTAGATTTTAATTCATTTTTTTTCAGTTTGTCATTATGGGCTGAGGTGAAAATGAATTTAATCTAATTTGGAGTGAGGCTGTAACATGACAAAATGTGGAACAAGTGAAGCACTGTGAATACTTTTCAGTTGCACTGTATCTCTGCTTTAAACTTTAAACTGTGTTATATAATCATCAGTTGAGCCTAAATATTTCCAGCAAAACTCTCAAGATGATGTCTCTATATGTAAATCTTCCTGTCTTCATATTTAGTACACAAACAGTCACGTGAAAAAGAAAGTGCATTGCTGGTTACTGCAGTATTGTGGTGAAATTTACTGTAATGCACTATGTTAGACTGACATAGGTTGTGATGTTCAATATAAAGTTATATCAAGGGTAACAGACAGTCAATTTAGATTTAAGGTGATAATGTTGATCAGATTGACTCACCAAAAAAAAAAAAAAACTAAAACTTTTTATGTTAACTTTTTAGTGTCTAGGGATGGGAAATCATCCATACCGCTCACCAAACATCTGCTTGCATCTTGCTAAATTCAATTGTCTAAATCCACAAAGAATTAGACAACTCACAACTTGCTTACTAAGCAAAATTTACTGCAGCTCTCAACACAAGTTACTATGTAACTTATCTCTAAGAAATTCTTTTCCCTTATGCTTTGTTCCTACACCTGATCTTAGGGCTTCTCTACATGCTAAATACTGCTCTAACCCCCTGGCTTTAGCAGAAAAACTTGAAATAATTGCTTTCTGTATAACTTTATCAGCATCTTACATTGTTTGGGGGGGGGGGGGGGTTACTTTGAAAATCTGGATGTGAATAATCCCTAAGACTGACAGATGACACCAAACCTAAGCTTTGCTCCTATGTTATTTTTGGAGAGAAATAACATGGCAACCAGAACCTGCAGCTCGAAATTTTCTCTTTACAGTTGAAACTGAGACTTGCTTCCGACCATTATTAAGCTGTGCTTGAAGCTGTTGTCCTGTGAGCCACCTATCACGCAATCTGTTAACTCTCAGAAACTTGTCCTCTGATTACGCTGTCAGAGTTTGCTCCAGTTTCCAAGTGCCTTTTGATGGTGAAGGAAACCGTACTCATTGACACTTTAACTTTCTTTGCAATGTCTCTGAAGGAGACCAACATTTTTAAGTGTTATGATGATCTGTCTCTCTTCCATTGTTAATTGGCTTTTTCTTACCATTTTTATAGCAACACACTACTCTCTGCCATACAATACTGTTCAACTGATGCTCATGAACACGTGGTACCACAGTGTGTTCCAACACTGCTTTTATGCAGACAGAGGAAGTTGTAAGTAATCCAGAAAAGTTGGAACACCTGTAGGAATTAGTAGCACTAGCATCCAAGGCTTGATCAACCTCCATTGCTGCAGAACATCTTTTATTTATTAACCTATTTTGTGTTCCCTGTTATCAAGCTCATCATAGAACAACATCGGAGGTCTCTGTCCAGAGGAGCGCAGTCCTAGGAACAGCTAAGATACTGCACGGGACCCTCAAACTCCCAGGCCTCTGGTAGAGGACCCGAGCTTGAAGGATAGACCGCCCGCAGGGGCAATCTGTCGCTCATATAATCGAGCATACATGCTGTTACTCTCATTGGAGCTCTGTATCTTGTTCACTGCTTCTTAAATATGGTAGACAATTTAACCTGGCATTAATCACCATCCTATGCAGACCTGGTTGAATATAAACTAAGTTGGGGTTAATGTTGGTTAGTTCTCATTGTAATGACTTAGTTGGTAAAAAGTTTTGTCCACTAAAGGAAGAAGTTCAAACCAAAGAGTTCTATTTGTGGAACAACTCCAAGCAAACTAGAGTTTTAAACTTCAAAATCCAATCTTTGGCTTGATTGACAACTGCTCTCAGTAGTTCATTACAAAAACAGCACATGACTGAGCACTTAGCACCAGCAATATCAAAACAAAGCAAGGGACTTTCGCAGATGACAATATACGCTTCTTATTATAATGTCGCTTTGTCTGTGATCTTGATGGCAGCCTGCAGCCACATGTAGTATGCAAACCAAAATCATTTGCCTTAGCATCTTCTGGTATATATGAGATGTGAGCAAAGATGCCTTATTTATGGATTTGAGGTAGTTGTCATGCAGAAAAAAATCACCGTAAATTCACCCCAAGTTATTGCTGTTCATTCATCTTTTCAAAGCATTGTCTTTCTCAGCTCTTGTGCGAGTGTGAGACAATCTCCACTTGCCATGAAAGCTGCAGAATCTTCAGTGGCTCTGATGTTGTAGCAAATGAGCACTGTGGAAAAGAAGAGGCGGCTCTGAGAGAGACTAATCATTGTTTGTGAGAGACAGAGGAAGACAGACAGACAGGCTGAATCAAAGAACATCAAGACAAAGACAGACCACATGCCCACATGAATTAGCATTTAAACAAGAAAATACAATCTTATCACAATGGTTTAATAAGCTGTTTAGCTTTTTATCAAGTGTTTGAGAGCATAAACATTAGACGCACAAGTGCATGGACAGTCTGCTTGGCAAGACGACAGATGAAAAGTATGAAAGAAATATGGAATTTCACATGAATATGCACCCACTTTTTTGCTCACATTGTAAATTAGTTTCACCTCTGATGCATCCAACTAATGAGTTTTCATTGACTCTTTGTGACAGGTCCTGATAGATAGATATGCTCCAGTTACTGTAATTTTATGCAATGTGGAAAGAAAGTGAGGAAGAAAAGTAAAAAGGACAATTTCAGGGCTGGTGTCCGCCGCCAAAACCGCTGACAAAATTGGAGCAAAAGGAGCTTGGAGTGTGATGGGTCATGAAAGGCAGAGTCTACACATCCTCTGTTTGTTATTAGACCCAAACAATGCCTCTGATTGATTGACAGATTGAGACTAACAGAGAAAGAAAAGATGGGAAAAATCTTGAGGGAATTACATCATTACGCTGGAAGCGAGGAGAATACGAAAACTGTTAAAAACAAAGAAAACATTGTGGATAACTCTCTCTTCTTTTCCAGTGGAATTTTCTATTACACGAGGGACATTTACCAAAAGCTATTTAATTAATCAAAGCTATCTTCTATTAATTAAATTGAATAATTGAGCATATTATTCAATTTATTAAAAAAATTTTCATTCCGTCTCTTGGCTTGAAGATGTGCACTTGATTTCCATTAGAGTGTAGACCATTTTTTTAAAGGATGGGCATTGTCTGCTTAGTATGTTTGCTGCTAACTTCAGTCATTAAAGCCCATCTAATTGTAGAAATGGCACTAATTTAGGAGAAAATGCCCACGGCTACTAAAAGTCTCTGTTGGTTTGATGAACACAAAGGTTGCACACAGAAATATAATTTTTTGATGATGGAATTTATGTAGCTTATTGTAGCCTCACCTTGATTTGATGAGGGGGGAGAAACCACCTTCTTTTCATTTCATCCCTTTCCAACTGCATATAGTAATAGGTAAAAGTCTTGAACCACCCCTCATTTTCTAAAGTTTTTCTTGGCAGTGTGTTTGGGATAATTTTTCACTATGTCCACTAATTGATAGCTCAAGGAACTACCTGTTGTACCTTTCTCCTTACTTCCTTCATACATGCTGACATGATTTGATTAAATAAAGAAATTTCACATTTGGATTCATGCTGACGTAAGACCTCTTGCTACTGATTTTCAGTCCAGTTCTTGGCAAATTTTCCTCCTGTTTCCGTTCCTTGAGAATGGCTCTTGACATCCACCCTTCCACTGAAGTTATTTCTAATGAAATAATGTAAGGACATGATATTCATCTGCTTTGAATAGCTTTTTTTTCTTTAGCTCCGGCACTTTGTGATTCACCTCAATGGTGCAAAAACATGATGCTCTTCAAATTGCATTATCATTGCGATTTGACCCCATAAAATTGGAACACAGAATTTTTTTTGTCAGTGTTTAGTAGCCAACAAAACATATTCCTTTGAAACTGGTCTGGTACAAGAACTCAGCTCAAAATGAGCATAAAAGCAGACAATGTTCAAAGAAAACTCTAAAAGATTCAAGACCACTTAAAAAAAATTATAAGTCTGTCAACAAATCTGGCTCCTGCGAAGCAAAATATAATAAAATGAGGGGTGATTCAAGTTTTGCAGAGTACCATATAACACCACAAAGTTATGGATGTAGCTATTGGTTTAAAGCAGCTTTTCTACACCTTCGCTTGAGATTTGCATTGATCCTTTGGTGCTCAATCAATAATAATTACCAAATAATTACGAAAGCATATAACGACTTTGTGAACTCTTAACCCCAGCCAAATAATGTTACATAATTTGGCTCTGAGGGCGTTGCTGAGTAAGTGGAGAGGGGGGGTAAGAATACTGTAGTGGCTTTGAGTGTTTGCTACAGATTTGAAGCAGCAGCAGAATGAGGAGTGGTGGGGTTGGAGGTGGTGTGCAGGGAGGGTGTTTCTGCTTAGAAGGATGGTGGTAAGCAACACAGCCATTAGATTAGATGGTGTTTTATAGACAAAAATGATGTCCCAAAACCTATCAAAATTATGCAGTGCCATTATATAGTCTATATTTTTTCTGACATAGTCCATTGGTCATCAGATGTGCACATTATTTCTGTAAACCAGATATAGATGAAATATTGTGTAGTTTTTTTTGCTTTTATTATCTCAAAGTTTTAAAGTCTTCATCTATTGCTGCCTTTGTAATTGGTAGTTTGGGGAAAAGGGCAAATCAATAAGAAATAATGACTTTTACCTTAATTGACCTCATCAGTGCACTTCATGAAAAGCTAGTGGAGCCTTTTTTTTCTTTTTTCAGTTTTTTTTCTCCTTTTTTTACAGTGCTGCCTGGTGGGAATCATTATAGGTGTTTCAACAGTGGTGACAATAATTCATCATTAAAGGTAATTACTTAAATTCTCCTTTACTTTGCTTTTGTTGCACAGCCAAGCTCTATTAACCCTGTGAAGACTATGTCATTGTCAGTGGGAAATACCTTAACCCTTAACCTCTAATCATTAAATCTTAACCATATGCTATGAAAATGTGATGTGACTTATGGCTTTTGAAAATTGTTCTCCCATTTCTTGGCAGTCAAAGGGAGGATAATATTCTAACTAATACGCTTAAACACACACACACACACACACACACACACACACACACACACACACACACACACACACACACACACACACACA
>NW_024583924.1:0-1364 GCF_018398535.1 Haplochromis burtoni
GTTCTCAGTGGTTTAGAAAGGCAGAGCTTATTGATCAGCAGCAGACTGGATGAAATAAATCATCATAAAACTGAATGATCGTTTATCAGCTCACTGATGAATTGTATAGATTATTTGTATTTCTTTAAGTAGAGCTGCAGAGTTCATGAAAAAATAAATCTTGTCATAGACAAGCCTCATTTGGTTTGGATGGACTTTATCTCTGCTGCTGATTGGACATAAATAAAACAAAGAAACTGTTTATGTTCAGTGGGGCAGTTGGACATGTTTCAGAACCAGTCAAACATTTCATTGAAAATATGTAATTTGAACCAGTCAAACATGCTCAGAGTTGCTTTAGTCTGTACAACTCATGTTGTGTTTGTTGTCCTCTCAGTCCCCCAGGAGGAGGTGGATACAGGGGAGGAGTCTATTCTGCTGCCCTGCGAAACTACTATAAACCTGCCTGAAGTTGCTAAAGTGGAGTGGAAGACCAGATTCAACAGGAAGGTCCACGTGTATGAGAACAGATCTGACCAGCTTCAAGATCAGGACCACCGTTACAGAGACCGAACACAGATGAATGAAGACCGGCTGAAAACTAGAGACTTCAGTCTGACCCTGAAATACCCCACAGACTGGGACACAGACACCTACACCTGCACCGCCTACAGCAGGGAGGGAAACATCCTGATGAAGAAACAAGTGGAGCTGAAAGTCAAAGGCCAGTGCTGTTTTGTGTGTGTGAGCTGCAGATGCCATTGAAACTTGAGAAAGTGTAATAACTCCAGCTTATCCATTTAACACATTTATTGCTTGCCAATGGTTGTATTCATAGTTTAACAGTTCCTCTTAGTATTCAACATCATTTATCATAGATCACAACAATGTAGTGGTCACAGACCTTTAGGTCCTACTGACCAACAACACCTGATGGTAATTAAATGGGCCTATCTTAAAAACTGTACCATAAAGACATATCATAGTGTAAAAACAGAGGCACACAAACATAAATGGCTCCTAAAGCCCGGCCCCTTATTGTAAAAGCCACAAGACTTGACAATTCTAATTATAAAGAAAATAAGAAGCTTATAATAAAGTCTATTTTAGACACACAAAATCAAACCAAAGCCCTCTGCAGAAGAATCTTTAAAAAAAAGATATCTCCAGGTTTTAGATTTTGATCTGCTTCTGTGCTTCAGCTTTCTCTACAACTCTGAAAACCTGCTGCTGCTACAGCTCATGTTGTGTTTGTTGTCCTCTCAGTCTGCTGTCAGGAGTTAGAGGAGGAGGTGGAGTCTTTCAAGCTGCCCTTTAAAACCTCAGAAAACCTGCCTGAAGATGCTGAGGTGGTGTGGAGGGACAGCAATGACAGGAAGGTCCAC
>NW_024583924.1:1594-2815 GCF_018398535.1 Haplochromis burtoni
GTCCAGCTGCCCTGCAAAGCCACAGTTAATCTGCCTGAAGACGCTAAAGTGGAGTGGACGGACAGTTCACACAGGAAGGTTCACATATGGCAGAACAGACCTGGCAACCTTGAAGAACAGTTTGTGTTTTACAAAGATCGAACAGAGATGAAAAACAACCCGCTGACAACTGGAGACCTCAGTCTGACCCTGACATACCCCACTGACTGGGATGGAAAGACCTACACCTGCACCGTCTACAATGGACAGGGAAACACCCTGATGAAGAAACAGGTGGAGCTTAAAGTTAGAGGTCAGATAATACTTTGATTTTCACATGTGATGTACATAATTTGGACATATCACCCTTTTAACACTAATGTATCGCCATACTTTATCCTCCTGGTGAGTTAGGAAAGATCGAGCTTACTGATCGGCAACAGTTTGGAAATCGATCAGCATGAAGCTGAAGGAGAAACTGTCAGAGCAAAATCTTAAAGTGAACTCTGAAGCTGATCTGCAGACATCCCAGGGAGGTTGTACAACAATAAATACAACAATAATCTAGACAAGGACGCACAACACAAAGAAACTCTACTTGGAAATCTTTCTTAAGTGAATCTGTTTCTGCTTTCTTGTTATTACATTGGAGAAGATTCTCAGCAATCCTACTTTTAATGGTCTAAGCATCAATTCCACATCTTTAACTTAACTTCAAAAAAAGAGATGTACAACTGAATGTCATCTGCGTTGTGTAACAAGTAATGTCAAAGTGCCTGAAATCTGGTGAAGCGGGAACGAATATAACAGAAATAGTAAGAGTCTCCAAAACTGAACCTTTTGGCACACCAAAGGCATGATAAGCAGAAGAGGACCTGTGCATCCACGTAATCATCAGCTGTGAACAACAGAACAAAACACTGAGACATGGACAGGCAGTAAAGTCCAAGCTTCATTAATCTCATATGAGAGGGAAGAAAACAGTGTCAACTCAAAGAGAAATTTTCCCTCACAGCTTATGTTGTTTGTTGTCCTCTCAGTCTGTCAGGTGCAGGTGGAGGAGGGGGCGGAGTCTGTCCTGCTGCCCTTTCAAACCAAGAAAGACCTGCCTGCAGATGCTAAAGTGGTGTGGTGGGACATTCATGACAGGAAGGTCCACGTGTTATCAGACCAGGCTGGAGAACAGGACCAGGTTTACAGAGACCGAACAGAAATGAATAACAACCCGCTGAAAGCTGGAGA
>NW_024583924.1:2835-6090 GCF_018398535.1 Haplochromis burtoni
GGTGCGAGGCAAATACTGATGTATATAGTGAAATCCACGTCATCATTAACTGTGAAGAACAGCTTGCTCTAAACTGGAACAAATTACAGAGAAATGGACCAACAGTGAAGTCCAAGCTTTGTTAGAGGTCCAGGCCTGCACACACACACAGTGTAAACACAGTGAAACTACAGAGTACTGTGAGGAGGTACAAAAGCTCCTCCTTCTGTTCTACTCAGAAACCCACTGCTGCTGTCTGTACAGCTCATCTTTTGTTTGTCGTCCTCTCAGACTGTCAGGTGGAGGTGGATGAGGGGGCGGAGTCTGTCCAGCTGCAATTTAAAACAACAGCAAACCTGCCTGGAGATACCAAGGTGCAGTGGAAGGTCAGTGGTGATAGGATGGTCCATGTGTATGAGAACGGCTCTGACCAGCCTCACAAACAGCACCAGGATTACAAAGACCGAACGAAGATGAATGAAGACCTGCTGAAAACTGGAGACCTCAGTCTGACCCTGAAACAGCCCACAGTGAGTGACAGTGGAGAATATAAATGTGAAGTCGACGGGGAGGTCAAGAGAAACAAAACGGTGCACCTCAAAGTCAAAGGTTTGCTTGTGTCTCTGTGTGTGTACATGTTTTGACATCTTTGTGAGGACACAAACCTGGCATGCTACAATACTTGTGGAGTCTAACGGTGACTTGTGGGGACAAAATGCCCATTTCGATGAGTTTGAAGGCATTTTTGAGTCTCAAATTGTGGTTTAAGTGTAAGTGTAGCGGCAATCTTCAGTCCTTCGTTTCCGCTTCTGCAGGACAAAAATCTTCTGGCTCGTGCTTTTCTAACATAGTTTGTATGTCACTGAAACTGAAAACTGCAAAACAAATATCTCCAGTTCGACCCCAGTTTGTATTTTCCTGATATTATACCAAAAACAACTATAAACAGCAACGGTTAGAAAACTGTTGCTCCTGATTACTTGCCTAACCTTTCATCAACACGGCAGCTCAATACGATTTACGACACCTTATAGGCTTTTGCAAAAGCTGAACAATATAGTGCAACGAGCAAGCACGTTATGTATAAAATCCTGATATGCTGTCTACAATCGCCTGATTATGACCTTGGTATAATCCTGCGTGATATTCGCACCGTGGGCAGCTCACATCGCACCTTACATTTTTACTGTATAGAAACTGTGGTCTCCATACTCAAAAGCTCTTAAAACAACAATAGATCGATCACCAATAGACAAATTTACAAGAGCACAAGGATCGCATGCAGCATTAAACATAATGTAGATCAGTAACAAAGAGTTACAACTCTAGAAAGATGGTGCTCAGCATTTAGGGTTTGGACTCTCGATTTTGGTTGATTGTCTAGTGTGTACAGGCATGCTTGGGAAGCATTATCTAAATGATAAAGGCATAGTCTCCAGTATCATAGGATTTTTAGTTAATTTACTAGTACATATACGTTCGCGACTATAGATTCTGGTGGTGCGGTCGTGCTGACTGTGTCTAGAGTGCTCTCGCTCATGAGTAGGAGGCAGAGTTATACGGAAGTGATATGGATAAACATGGGAGTGGAAAAAACACGGTCTGTCTATCTTGAACATTGACCAACTCCCGTCAGCTGAAGCATCGTTCCATACATGTACGCATGGCATACCCAGATTTACACAGAGACACCTTTTCATTTGCCTTAATGATGATTGAGTAATCTGCTGAGAAACGATGCTATTAATAGGACATGGAGTTCTCTTATAGATCACATAAGCAGGCAGTCTTCTCCAGTACCATAACAACAGTAGATAGAGCAGCTGCGCAAGGTCATCAATTGTGAATAAGTAAGACATTTTTCGATGTCCCTCACCTGATGCTGTATACGAGACATAGATCCGGTGATGAGATCAGTGCAATTCATGTTACTCTAGAGTGTGATCTCTGCTCTACATGTTCTGATGTTGAAATTTTTTTTAGTGTGTTTAATGATGTAGAAACAGCAGTAATGCACATTCAGTGATGGCAGAGCCTTTCGTACGCTAACATCGTTGAGTCATTTGTGTGTATTTTTTTTTGTTTTTTTATTATAATAATAGGGACTGGATAGTTTTTCAGTTGGCGCGATGTGTAATGTTAGAGTAGCAAGTAGGGGCAGAAGATGAAGCAACAGAACTCTAATCAGGTGGAGAAGAGAACGGTCTGAAAAGAGTGTGGGTGCGATGAGGCGGTAGGGGGTGGGATTACACAGAGATCTGGAAAAATGTGCAATGTATGGAGAAAAACAAATAACAAAAGAGGAGTTCAACATGCAACTCAAAGCAAAGAGACAAAGATACGGGATACCTTAGAAACAGTACAAAGCACCTTCTCAATTCAATACTTACTGCTTACGCAGATACAACTAGATATTGTATTATAGTTGATGGAAGTTGAGATCACGTGATACGCTCACTGATATGTGCACAGCCTTTGCTGTTTTGCTCAGCGATGGATACGCACAGCTGGCTGCCAGACTGGTCGTCTCTTTCGGCAAGCAGCGCGAGGACCAAGAAAGAGCTTTAGTCCGACCCGTCTGTGATTATCGTCCCCGTTTATGTCGCGATAGCTTAACCGCTGTGGTGCTATACTTGCTGTGGATCAGCATTATCAGCTTGCAGTTCTATCAAAGGTTCGTCCTTCCTATTGTAATGATTGCTACCGGGGTCAGGCCTTGGTAGTTGTGGGTCCGGGGGGCCACAAGCGCCTTCGTCCTCCACCATATTTCTCTTCAGGCTCGTGAAGACGCGGATATGGAAGGGAAGGAGTCACAACTCATCGACCAAGTCAACTCAATGTATCAGAGGTCCTCTTACATTCAGTCACACAGAGACCAAGATGACTAACAGATTAGGGGGCAGCGCGCCACTTGTTGTCCAGGTAAGAGCTGACGAGGTCCAGTGAGGGGCGTCCCACTCCCGGCGGGCCTGTTTTCACGTTGGGGCAGACGAGCCTGCTCGAATTTCTCATGTTCCGCCCTGGGCTCCCTAGAAAGCCGGGGGACTGCTGCAAGTGACCTCGCGTAGCAGCTGATGCGGCCTGTTGAATTCCCGGCACTTCTTCAGTTAAACTTGCGCTTTCAATATAAGGGTGTTCTATCCTTTACCTTCTCTTGTTGCCGGCGTTTCGGGGTTGTTTCACAAACAAGAGATCGTTCTGGTTCAGGTGACGGCTCCTGAAGAGTACAGATTTGACCTGCCTTCTTTCTACAGGTATGTGCCATTGTCTCGATAT
>NW_024583924.1:6115-12189 GCF_018398535.1 Haplochromis burtoni
AAGAGAGAGATTAAAATTAGAAACAGTGGTTAGCTTTAGGGTTAGGACTTCATTTTTGATTTTTAGGGTAAGCAGCTTCGGAAAGCATTATGTCAATGACATGTCCCCACAAGGATGTAAATACATACAAACGTGTGTGTGTGTGTGTGTGTGTGTGTGTGTGTGTGTGTGTGTGTGTGTGTGTGTGTGTGTGTGTCTCTGACTGTCTTGTGTCTCCTCTGCAGGGAGAGTTCAGGTCCAGGATCAAACAGGGGACATCAGGAACAGAAGCAGCTCCATTGATCCGACTCCTCTGATGGCTGATCAATCAGTTTGATCTGTGTGTTCTTTGATTATTGATCAGTGATGTCAGAGTGGAGTCAGTGTGATGTTGTTGTTGTGTGTTTGAGACTTTTAGTGTCCATGAAGGTCTCTGCTGCCGTAGATCCTCTGAACTGTGACAGAGGTCTCACTCTGGAGGAAACTCTCAGCACTTTCCAGCAGCTCCTCCATCATGGAGGACGTTCCCTCACTGTAACAGGTGGAGGAGAGAGGAGAGGAAGCACAGGTGGATCCTCTGAGGAAGAGGAGCGTCCTACAAACCACATGATCACATGACCAGAGTTGTTTATGATATGTGAAGAGGAGCGTTTTCAGGCTATGTCCACATGTGCGTGGGTATTTTTTGGACTTTCATCCACATGATTAGCGATCCACATGGATCCCTGACAACCAAGGGTTTTTATTTATTTATTTTTTTTACAACTGCTAAGTGAAGATTCTCAGATTCAGAAGATTTTCTGTATTTGCATGAGGACAAAGAATCAGATTTTGTCTTGCACCTTCAGAGGTTTGTGTGTCTTTATCTATTTGTTAGATGTCAGTCTGCATCCTGTTAATGTTTGTGAGCTTTTGATTGGCCAACACTTCCTCACAGTTATGGTTATGTTGCCACCTGGTGCTTCTGCATGTTCTTGGCAGCAGTTGAGTTTATTTATTATTGAGATTTTAAAAAAATACTTTGAAAATGTGTTTGAAAAGATATCTTGTATCATGTAATATATTAATTTTACTACATGAAAGAAAAACACAAGCGTGCCTTCACTTCAGTCATAAACCCAATCATAGTGTTAAAGTATTAAAGTTGTTTGTCTCAAACTGACCTGTGACCAGCTCCACTCAGTTTGAGCTGTTCACTGTTTCTCTTTGTTTATTGGTTGGATCTGCACACAGAGGTCAAGACTGATATTTTTTACATTTTATATTTTTATAATGATAAACTGTGAAGTAAAAACTTTGTAAGGTTTCATCTGATCAGTTTTGTTCTTCTTCTGTGGTGTTTCTGATGCTCCTGATGTGTTTGGGGCTGAATGTGGGCTTCAGGAAAGTTCGATTTAAGACTTTTTTTAAACCTCATAACATCACAGAGAATTAAATTTTGGGCATTTTAAAAAAGTTAGATGGAAACTTTGGTATCTATGTCATTGTGTTGATTCTGTCCTGAGGGCATTAAACACCTCTTTGCCTGCAGAAACAAACTGTCTCACACATATGAAGTTGTTTGCACACAGACAAAAACATCTTCCTCTACACTGATTTAACAGGAGAAATTGGATCAGATTAAAACAGTTTGTGCTGCCTATAAAAATAAATAACTCTCATTACATTCATCAGTTACTCTTTTTACTTATAATAAAGAGAAACTAACTGCTTCTGCTTAATAATCCAGAGTTATATTTGCCTTTAATCAAGGGTGAAATGTACCGTAGTACTCCTTTTCACACTCCACAGGTTATCAGGTATGTTGGAGTTTCTCCACCTCAGTATCAGGCTCAGAGCTGATGAATCCTGTCATAAAGGCCACCTGGTGAATAATTCCTCATATCCTGTATCTGATTGGTCTGTGGGAATGTGGTGATTTTAAACTTTAAAGATCAGCAAATATCTGACCTCACAGTTTTCTCCCTCTCTTTTCACACATGCAGTGTTTCAGATATTCATAAATACAATCTTCTGAATATTAGCTTCTGTTAAAGTAAAGTGTGATGAAACTAAGTCTCTTTCATTTTACCAACAAACTTATCTGATAAGAGTAGTAGGAGGAGTTCATTCTCTCATGGTTTCCATCCTGTTCATCCACTTTTCTGTTAGCCACGCCCCCACAGGTGAACCAGCAAATCACTGCCTCCGTTCTCACAAACGTCTGATCTGTGGCCGGCCGGACTTCATTCCACAGATGTGCTTTAACAAAGTGTGAAGCTGAACTCTGAGCTGTGACAGTGAAGCAGTGTGAGAGTGTCAGTAGATGATCAGCAGAGGAAAGTGAAGCTGCTGTGAGCTGATGTCCTGAAGGGCTTTTAAAGAGTCTCTGAGTTTGACAGGAACATGAAGATGTTTGTGGTGTTTGTGATCCTCCTGCACGGTAAGTACACCTTCCTCTCTCTGCTCTCATCATCAGCTTTTCTTTCATCTCTCTCTCTTTAATGTGTTGAAGTGCAGCAGGAGGAGATTTCCATCAAACACTGGATTCTGATTCACATCAAACTAACAATCCAAAGCAGCAACTTTCAAATCTCTGGATTCTTCTTGGTGGCTTTCAAATGAGCTCATGTTACAGTGTGTGTTTGCTTCCTGTGTTTTTTGCACTGATCTATGAATGAATCATGGATTCCTGGAAACGCACCATCCAAAACTTGGACGAGTGATGACTCACTTCTGCCACTGAAAACGCTACGTATAGATGAACCGAATCAACCTTTTAGGTTTTCCTTATTCTCTTTAATAGGACTGCATCATCTGTTTTTACTTCAATACCTTTAATAACCTCTCCTTTCTCAGTTATTTTTAATCTGCCTACATCCTTGTACAAAAGTTAACATAAACTGTGTATATTGGAAACAATTAGCTTCTGATAAGAAGCATCTGATTCAGACTTTAATTCTCTGCCTGAACACAAAATGTGTCTTTGGACAGCAGCTGAAAAACCCAATGGTCCGACAGCCGTTGCTGTTATACTTCTTCGCCGTGTGATGAAGACATTTATCAGGTCTGAGTGGACCTGAAAGGCTGGTACCAGAGGCAGGATTTTAGTTTAGTGAGTTTCTGTCAAGTTACCTCAAAGTGTTCTGGAAAAAGTTCATTAGGAAACATTGAAGCTCCATCAGTCTGCAAACAGCGAGAGCCTCTATAGTTCTTTCACAGTCCATAGTGGAAAAACGACATTTCTATGTCATATATAGATTCTTAAGAAACACGGGATTCCTCCTTTTATTGATTTACTTTATTAAAATAGGATCACTGTAATTTTCATCTCTTTTGTTCCTTGTTGCTGTCAGAGGATTTAACTCTGCTGAGGTTGCTGCTGAAAAAAGTCAGAGACTGCGACGCCAGCTGCTGTTGTAGTCACAAATTTGTCTGTGAGCTGTGATACTGATATCTGTTAACTCTGACACAGCTCTAAATCGACAGACAGAAATTCATATTTTTTAGTTGGATGTGCATTTTGTACAATTCTTTGTAAACAAAGGTTTTTGAGATTTTAAACCCCACTCTGCACAGCAGGGACGTGGACGCTGGTATGGTTTGGCTGCCGCTGCTCTCTCTATACTTATAGCTTAGTATACTTAGACCAGCTTGTTGTATCGTCTGCACCTGTGCCTGTAATGGCTGCATGGTCTGGTGTGTTGTGCTTCATTGTCTTAGCTGTTTGGCCTGTGTTCTCTTGCCCATTTTTACTGTCACTTGTTGGCTAAATCGCTGGCATTTACTGTCCACATGATGAGCTTTCTCCAAAGGGTAGCTGGCCGGCCTCTCCCTTAGCGATAGGGTGAGGAGTTTAGCCTCCCAACAGGGGCTCAGAAGGGGGCTGCTGCTCCTCCATTTCAAAAGGAGCCAGTTGAGGTGAACTATGATGCCTTCTGGGCATCTCCTGGGTAAGCTATTCCAGACATGTCCAACTGGGAGGAGGCCCCAGGGTAGACCTAGGACATGGTGGAGAGATTATATCTCTCAGCTGGCCTGGGAACGCCTTGGTGTTCCCTAAAAAGGCTGGAGAAAGAAATGGATAGATACTATAATTATAAAAGGATTATAATGTTCAACCTTTCCAAAAGAAATATGAAACATTGTCTTGCAACAAAAAAACATTCAAGAAAGAAGACAGAAAGTGAGGCTTGGACTCTATGGATAATGGTGACGTATGTTGTTGACACTGAAAAAATAAAACACTGCTAATATCCTTATTCAAAAATCTTTCTCTCACTTTCGCAACCCTTGGCCGTGCGCTACGTCCGTTTTTTTTCCTCCTTCTCCATGACTTGGCGTGGTACTGAAATAGAGAGACACGAGCCTTCGCTGACACGGCCCCATAGACCCACCCATCTCCTGTAGCTCAAGACTAATTTTCTAACAAAAGAGTTTTAATCAATTTAAAAAAACTTAGTTATCCTTCATCCTTCAGCTGTCTCAGCCTCTTCAGCTTCCAGAGAGAAACATGTATAATGCATGTTTTTGCCAATCCAATCAGTCCATTTTTGTAAGCGTAGGCTTGTGTTATCTTGCCCTGCTCAGTATCTGAGAGAATGTTTTGGAGGAATAGTGTTTCTCTTCACTGCTGCACAGAACTGATGATATTCTAATTAACGGTGCACTGAGGTTATTCAGGGTGCAGCCTGTTCACTCATTTTAAAATGTAAATAACAAAGAGTTCGTTCCTTGAATTCATGTTTCTGATTACATTTAGTGTTTCTTGTTTTTTAGTAAATTTGGGTTCTTTCTGTTGGTGCTCAGTTTCCCAGTATACCACATTGGCTGTTGTGGTAGAAGTTTATGAGGGAGAAAGATCTGTCCTCCTGCCGTGCCTGTACTCAGGTTTCATACCTGAGGACTCCACAGTTATCTGGACTCTCAATGATCTTGTTCCCAAACCTGTCCACCTACGAGGAAAAGGAGGAGATGATCTTAATGGGCAGATCCAGCAGTACAAAGGGCGCACATCAATGAATCCCTATGCTCTCATCACAAAAGATTTCACCCTTACTCTGAGAAGGCCAACAAAGACTGACTCGGGCAACTACACCTGCTCCATCAGTGCAGGAGAAAGTGAACGGAGACTGAGAAGCATCCAACTGCATATCAAAGGTCAAACCCTAAAACCTGCTGTACTTATAGGTCAGACGTCAGTGCTGCAGACAAAGGTCAGGCAAAGCTGAAGCTAACTAAATTGTTCTAAATGTCTTGATGAAACCAGCGCAGTAAGAAACTAGGACTGCTGTGGAAGCCACACCAAAAAGCTGAGCTCAGTCACTCAAAATATGACCTTTTACACATCAGCCAATTTGAAACATTCAGAATTTCCTTTCCTTAGATGTGTCAGAACAAGTGATTTGATGATAAGCAGGTGATTTAATGCCCATAATATTCATTGTGATCCCTCACCCATTTGTGAGTGTAGCAATAACATAAATTCCAGTTACAATAGAAAACAAAAAGAGCCAAAGACTGTTTTGGTACATTATTAATGTTTACAGAACAGAATCAGAGATCAGGAATGTGGATACTGAGCCAAGCTCCATTTACAATCAGTGTCAGTGCAGCTGATTCTACGGTTGTTTTCTTATCCTTTCAGACCAGCAGGTGGAGGTGAAGGTGGAGGTAGGCTCACAGTCTGTCATCCTGCCCTGCAAAACAACACCTGACCTGCCTGAGGCCACCAGAGTGGAGTGGACTCGCTCTGACCTCGGACTCATGGTGGTCCATGAGTATTCAAATCAAAGTGGCCAACTTATGACTCAGGATGAAGTTTACAGAGACCGAACGAAGATGAATGAAGACCTGCTGAGAACTGGAGACCTCAGTCTGACCCTGAAACAGCCCACAGAGAGAGACACAGGACGATACATCTGCACCATCTACAGGGACAAAGACATCCTCAGATGGAAAGTAGTGCTGCAGGTCAAAGGTCAGTGCTGTAAGTTGAGGTCAGAGGTCAATGTTGTGGACACAGGTCAGTCAAATTTTTTTAATGTTTCTCCACAGAACCATTTCCATCCTGGGCCATAGCTCTCATAATTCTCCTGGTTCTTCTTGTGGTTTCT
>NW_024583924.1:13860-26834 GCF_018398535.1 Haplochromis burtoni
ACACACACACACACACACACACACACACACACACACACACACACACACACACACACATAGATAGATATATCTATGTATATATGTAGAACAATGTCTCTCTGAGATATTTATTTACGTACGGATACAAGAACTATTTCACACCACCTGTACGAATATAATGCAATATATCTGTCTGGCAGAGAATCATCTGCACTTACATTTTTGCTGGAGTATGAAATGTTTTATTTAAATACTATTATTACTAATAATAAACATGCATAGCCAATTGATCTGTATCTGGAGCAGAAAGCCTAGCTAACAAAGAAAGTTGATGATCACTTTGTTGATAAACATGATCTCTGACTGGGGTTGGGTAACACAATTAAAGCCTGGATATCCTGAATTTGCTTCCCAAGATGCCCCCAGGTAACTAGTTGTTTCCTGCAGTGAACTACTTGTTTCTCTTTCAAAGAACAACAACAAAGCTTGTCTCTGGACATGTGACAGTGATGTTGAGGTCTTTAAGAAACAGACAGCTGTGACGCTGATTGGAAAAACAACAAAGGCCATATTGTCTCTGTTCAGTGGCATAATCTGACTGATTAGTAAAATGTGTTTTGACTTGAAATATTTCACTTCAACTACTAAATGTAAATCATGCTCAGTGTTGTTGCTTTTTTCTGTACAGCTCATATTTTTGGTGTCCTCTCAGTTTACACAGTAGAGGTGGTTTCAGGGGTGGAGACTGTCCTGTTACCCTGCAAAACCAGGACTAACCTGCCTGAAGATGCTAGAGTGGAGTGGATGGACAGTGACTATGAGAAGGTCCATGTTTATCAGAATGGCTTTGACCAGCTGGAAGAACAAGACCAAGATTATAAAGATCGAACACAGATGAATAAAGAACTGGTGAGAACTGGAGACCTCAGTCTGACCCTGAAGTACCCCACAGACTGGGACACTGACATCTACACCTGCACCGTCTACAGCAGGGAGGGAAACATCCTGAAAAAGAAACAAGTGAAGCTGAAAGTCAGAGGTCAGTGCTGTAGATCAAGCTCAGGGATCAAAGCAAAGTTAGTTTTCATTTGTACGTAGTTGTGGTATCAGGTCTTGCCACTGTCGATGCTTTTCAGTAAGGATGAGAGTCAAGTTGTGGTTTGCACACACTATAAATACTTCTAATTGTCTATTTAACGTGCCTGGCTGTGGAGTGCCGACTGCTCACAAGCTCATGCGGATGTCTGCTGTGCAGTTTCCTGTATAAGAGGAAAAAGGTTAATGAACTATGGAAGACAGGTCCTTCAGTTTTACAGGCACTGTTTCCACACCACTCTACAGCTGTGCAGTTAAAGCACGCCCCAACAGCCACATACCCCAGGGTGAGCTAGAAATATGTTACAAGGATCTCAAACTCATCTGTAATTTTCTGGGCTTAAGAGAGAAACAGACGCCACTTGTTTGTGAGGTTACAGTTTTGTAAAAAGAACCCTGTGTCACATTATATAAGAAGAAAGCTCATTTTCTGCTTTGTTGTGCTGTCAGGTATCAAGGTGAACGGGGTTTCAGACAGTGAGTCTGTCCAACTGCCCTTCACAACCACAGAAAGTCTGCCTGAAGATGTAAAAGCAGAGTGGATAGACAGAGAGAACAGGAAGGTCCACGTGTATAAGAACGGTTCTGACCGGCTTGAAGAACAGGACAAGGTTTACAGAGGCCGAACACAGGTGAATAAAGACCTGCTGAAAGCTGGAGACCTCAGTCTGACCCTGAAATACCCCACAGACTGGGACACAAAGACATACACCTGCACCGTCTACAAGGAGGGAAACATCCTGATGAAGAAACAAGTGGAGCTGAAAGTCCAAGGTCAGCGTGTGCTTGAAATCTGAACGCCATTTTTGACATTGATTTCTGCATCCATTTCTTTTGCCTAATTAGTTCAGAGCAGAGGTAGGTGGGTGCCTGTAGCTTACCCCAGCTACCATGGGGCAGGAGGTGGATACACCCAGGATAGGTCGCCAATGTGTTGCAGATCACAATCTGTTGTTAACACAGAGAGACAGACAACCATTCACATTCACATTTATGGGCAATTTAGAAGCTAACGTAACAATAATGTCTTTGACCTGTGGGAGGAAGCCAGAGTACCTGGACAGAACCCACGCAGACAGAAAGAAAATGCAAAGTCTTCACAGACAGACCCCAGCCAGGCGGTGGAGTCAAACTCAGGCAACAGTGCTAACCTTCTCGCCATTACCCACTTAACTTCTCAAATCATTTAAGCATATTAAAGGTGGTGCTTGATTCTTATATCACATTAGTGATGGTACGTCTGTCTGTGGTGTGGATCCAAACAGAAAAATAACTGTTAATAAACTTCTCAGTGGGCAGTGGCCTCGGGGAGTGTCTGGAAGTGGGAAGCAGCCCAGCCAATGATTCAGTTTGCTTTGAGGAAACAGTCCATCTGATGTTATCAGATCATCATCAACTTTGAAGGAATTCATTTGATTTGACTGAATTAGATTTTCAGTGAGGCTGTTTGACCTTGAATCTTTTTAGAAATACAAATGTTCCATTTTAGATCTACGACAAAAAGACCCAGACAAAAGCTCCACACTGACAGGAGAAATTGCTGTAAAGTAGGAAATGGACAAAAATAGCACCATCGGACTCTGATCATCTCTAACATTTTGAACTTGTTTTCACTTTCTAGATATCTGTCCTGTTACCTTCTACTCTCATATGCTTCTGTCCCTCAGTTTTCTCTACAACACTGAAAAGCCAGCTGCTGTCTGAACAGCTCATGTTGTCTTTGTTGTTGTCTCAGTCTGTCAGGTGGAGGTGGAGGAGGGGGCGGAGTCTGTCAAGCTGCCCTTCAAAACAACAGAAAACCTGCCCGAAGATGCCAAAGTGCAGTGGAAGGTCAGTGGTGATAGGATGGTCCATGTGTTTAAGAACGGCTCTGATCAGCCTGAAGAACAGCACCAGTTTTACAGAGACCGGACGAAGATGAATGAAGACCTGCTGAGAACTGGAGACCTCAGTCTGACCCTGAAACAGCCCACAGAGAGAGACAGTGGAGGATACAGATGTAAAGTCTACGGGAAGATCAATAGATACAAAAAAGTACTGCTCAAAGTCAAAATCACAGGTTGTTGTTTTTTCCTTTGATTCTTTGTATGTATGTGTTGTTGTTGTTTTTTTAACTAGAATTCCTAAAATATGTTTGATATACACATGTGTGATAGAAAACATTTTAAACTTGACATGAAGCCATTTGGATCAGGAATAAGTTGGCTTGTTTTTATATTTATTTACGTGTGTGTGCGTGTGCGTGTGTGTGTGTGTGTGCGTGTGTGTGTGTGTGCGTGTGTGTGTGTGTGCGTGTGTGTGTGTGTGTGTGGATAGATAGATAGAGATCAATTTGGCTCAAAGTAATTAATATGGTGTGCATTTCAGAATCAGAATCAGAATACTTTATTGATCCCTGGGGGAAATTATTTTTTGTTACAGTGCTCCATTTTAACCAACATTAAGACAAGACAGACAATACACTAACTAAGAATAGTACAATATATACATATATACACATACATACTTCACTCATAAATAAATAGTTGGAAAAGAAACATGTGTAGTTGTTGCAGCAAACAGTGTGTTAAGTGGATGCGTTGTACAGGGAGCCACAGGCAGGAAAGATTTCCTGTGTCGTTCAGTGGTGCTTTTCGGTAATCTCAGTCTCTCACTGAACGTGCTCCTGTGACTGACCAGCATGTCATGGAGTGGGTGGGAGGTGTTATCCAACATAGTCTTTATCTTGGACAGCATCCGCCTCTCCGACACCACCTTGAGGGTGTCCAGCTCCATCCCCACAACATTACTGGCCTTACGGATTAGTTTATTAAGTCTGTTGGCATCTGCGACCCTCAGCCTGCTCCCCCAGCATGCAACAGCATAGAGGATCGCACTGGCCACAACAGACTCATAGAAAATCCTGAGCATTTTCTGGCAGATGTTGAAGGACCTCAGTCGCCTCAAAAAATAGAGACGACTCTGGCCCTTCCTGTAAAGTGCTGTGGTGTTTTTAGCCCAGTCCAGTTTATTGTCAATGTGTACTCCAAGGTATTTATAGTCCTCCACAATGTCCACACTGACCCCCTGGATTGAAACAGGGGTCAAGTGTTTCCTGGTCTTCCTGAAGTCCACGATCAGTTCCTTGGTCTTTGCTTTATTGGTCTTCCTTGGTCTTTATAGTTCATTTCAGGTGTTTTCAGTTACTTAAAACAATTAAAAGCGAAAGGAGTTAAAATAAGCAATTTGTAAGATTTAAAGTAATTGAAAGTTTATTCTTGCTAAGTGGAGGCTCCGACAATTTATTACTGCTTCATTCCTAAAGCTTAGAGTGCAAAGACCATTTATTTATTAATTTATTGAAAAAAGTTAGTACAGCAAGCCATAAAATAAATGATAAAAACCCCAACAAAAAACAGAGCCATTCATAACTCTGCACCATCTATGTTCAGAGATTGAGGCTCAAATTGGCTCAAAGTGTCCCATTTTCACTGATTGTTTCCCGACGACATGCTTCAAGTGTGATATGGATCCTCTGCTGAAGGAATCTGCTTTCTATCCACAACCTGTTGATCCGTGTCTGACTAACAGCAGCGCAGGAAGCCCTGCAGTTACAGAGAAACTGTCTGAGTCGCATCCAGTCAATGGAAAATGCTGCTCAGTGTTGCTGCTGCTGGCTGTTCAGCTCATTTTCTGCTTTGTTCTATTCTCAGTCCCCAAAGTGCAGGTGGATTCAGGCATTGAGTCTGTTCAACTGCCCGTTGAAATCAAAGCTCACCTGCCCAAAGACGTTAAAGTGGAGTGGAAAGATGGTTCATACAGAAAGATCCACATATATCAGAACGGTTCTGATCAGTTTGAAGAACAGCACCAGGTTTACAGAGACCGAACAGAGATTAATGAAGACCTGCTGAACACTGGAGACCTCAGTCTGACCTTGAAATACCCCACAGACTGGGACACAAACACCTACACCTGCATCCTCCTCAGCAGGGAGGGAAAGATTCTGCTGAAGAGAAAGGTGGAGCTGAAGGTCAGAGGTCAGTGCAGTCTCGTGTAAGCATGTACGCGAAATCTAAGGTCCATTTTTGGCATTGATTTCTTGCAATATGAGCCTAACTGTGATAAACAGATGTTGTCAGTACTTCGCAGGGACTTGTTTCCATACAGAAGAATATCTGATGAAGCAGAACTTAAAAATACCAACACACATTATCACTGCAAAAGTATATTAAATGAAATCCAGATACTTATAAGCTGTGAACAGTGGTTTATTCTATTATTCTTGAACAAAATACAGAGTACTGCACCAACACTGAAGTCCAGGCTTTGTTAGCTGAGATTTAATTAGACTATTACCATCAGCATCTGCAGCCATTATAATTGGGAGTCAAGAACACTGTGAAGGTCCTGATGTATCTGCTCCATTTATTATTTTATGCCTTTTTGCGGTCCTTAACATGCTTCAAAAATAGATGAAATTTTGCACATGCTTCAGGCCTGGTTGACATATTTTATTGATTTCAGACATGAGCATTTCAAGATGGCTCTAGAACACCACCTATACAGGATGTGATGAATTCCTACAGAGACACACTTTGAACATTCACACATACATGTACATATGCCACCTGTAAGATTTCAACAACAACAACAAAAATCAGCCCAGGCACTAGGAGGTGATGCGTCCATATGTTGTCTGCCATGGAGCCCAGACCTACAACTCCATCCAGGCTTTCCTGCACCCCTGTGATAGTCCTAGTTCACAATGGTGCCTGCATTTTTATTTCATCTGAAATATCTGGCCTCCTTCTAGTGTGCCTCCCAAATCTTAGCCACTCTCTTTAGATGTTCTTGAATTGACTGGAGTTTAGCCCTCTCAGTGCTCCTAATCTTCAGTTCCTGGATAGGTGGCTCTAAAGTGCTGCCAAAGTCCATTTCTAACTTGACTGAAGTAATTGCTGTCCCGCACTGTTTTCCTTCTCTCACCCCAACTGGTTGCAGCAGATGGCCCCACCCCTCCCTGAGCCTGGTTCTGCCGGAGGTTTCTTCCTGTTAAAAGGGAGTTTTTCCTTCCCACTGTCACCAAAGTGCTGCTCATAGGGGGTCATATGATTGTTGGGTTTCTCTCTCTCTATTGTACACTAAAAAAACCCACTTTAAGGCAATTGTTGTTGTGATTTGGAGCTCTATAAATAAAATTGAATTGTCAGAGGTGGAGTTTGGTAACTAGTCAATGTCACGATGGACAGATGGCACGTACACAGGCTGGCCAGACGATGCAATTCTTGGTGACATCTGTACCTTTGGAGGAAAGCTTCAAGTTTGTTCCATCTGTGTCTAAGATCTTGTGAATTATTCTTGTGATAGGGCGAATCTCTTCTCTTCTCTTCGTCTGACTCCTGAAATCAATAGTAACAGTGCTCTCTTTCTGAGCTCTCTATCTCTAAATCATCAGTTTTCTCCTCCTTTTACTGTCCCAGAAAATCTCCCATTCACTCTCATTCCCACAGATCCACTGTGGTTCTTCTTCTTGCTTCTTCTATCTCTTCTGTTTTGTTCTGAAATCTCATGTTGCTGTAGCCACTTGTACTTTTTCTTTTTCTGGGATTCTTTGCACCTCACTGTAGTCTCTGACAACTGGTGAGTGATGGGTTTTTCCCCATTCTACCACTGTGGGCATGTCCACTAAAGATGACGCTCCTGATGATAGAGTGCTAAAATTGTGTAACTTCAGTTCGCTGACAAAGCTGAATATAAATGTGGAGCCATAGATGTGGCCTCTACAGATGCTGGTCTGGCTTCAGTCACCTTGAGACTCTGACTTTGTGTTGGATGATGCTGCCTCTTCCTTTTAATCATCGTTTGACACACTGTTGTTATTATCACCAGAAGATCTCTCTTAATTTACATATCAGCTTTCCTTGGACCCCAACGTTTCCTTCCTCCTTCTTTCCATGCGACATGTGCCTTATCATGTTCCTCTTTTGGTCTTTGATGTAGGCACCCAGGCTGTAAACACTTTTATTGCATGTGGCAAAAACAGTTTTAACCCGATTGGTCAAAACGTTGGACGAAGCCTTTAGACGCCATGTCAGCCTCATGTTTCATCTTCTGCACCTTTCCAGCATCTCCCTGTATGGAGACATCTCTTCTCGCGTCACCATGGCAACCATCGCTTGTCATCCAGTCAGGCTTGTAGAGAGAGAGAGAAGGGGGAAAGAGAGCATTCCCTAACAGCAGAATTTATAGCCCTGTTTTTCTCTAGGAGAGTCCACCTTAAATCTTTATGCTTTCTGGTGCCATCACCATCCAGGCAGACCATCCACCTCAAATTCCTTCTCCCTGTTCATATCTGTTAGTGTCTAAGTCTAACAGTCTAAATCCAAAACTATTCTACAAAACATATCTCTGTGCAGTAAAGAATGAAACAAATGTGTGATACAATTTGTGAGGTCATTGCATAAAAAACAATAATGGGGCTATGTGAGCCTTAAAGATAAAAATAAACATTATTGTCCTACAGATTTCTCTATAGCTCTGAACCTGCTGTCTGTCTGTCCTGTGTTTGTTGTCCTCTCAGTCTGTCAGGTGGAGGTGGAGGAGGGGGTGGGATCTGTCCAGCTGCCCTTCAAAACAACAGAAAACCTGCCTGAAGATGCCAAAGTGCAGTGGAAGACCAGTGGTGATAGGATGGTCCACGTGTATAAGAACGGTTCTGATCTGCCTGAAGAACAGCACCAGGTTTACAGAGACCGAACGAAGATGAATGAAGACCTGCTGAAAACTGGAGACCTCAGTCTGACCCTGAAACAGCCCACAGAGAGAGACAGTGGAGAATACAGATGTGTAGTCAAAACAGAGGAGATCAAGAGATACAAAACAGTGTTGCTCACAGTCAAAGGTTTGTTTGTTTGTTTGTTTTTATTTATCTATTTGTTTGTTTGTTTGTTTGTTTCTTAGTTCCTGTCTGACTGTCTTGTGTCTCCTCTGCAGGGAGAGTTCAGGTCCAGGATCAAACAGGGGACATCAGGAACAGAAGCAGCTCCATTGATCCGACTCCTCTGATGGCTGATCAATCAGTTTGATCTGTGTGTTCTTTGATTATTGATCAGTGATGTCAGAGTGGAGTCAGTGTGATGTTGTTGTTGTGTGTTTGAGACTTTTAGTGTCCATGAAGGTCTCTGCTGCCGTAGATCCTCTGAACTGTGACAGAGGTCTCACTCTGGAGGAAACTCTCAGCATTTTCATTTTATTTACAGCACTTGAGATTATTTATTTATTATTGATTATGATCGTGGCTCAAGAGTTGGGAGTTCGCCTTGTAATCGGAAGGTTGCCGGTTCGAGCCCCGGCTTGGACAGTCTCGGTCGTTGTGTCCTTGGGCAAGACGTTCACCCGTTGCCTACTGGTGGTGGTCAGAGGGCCCGGTGGCGCCAGTGTCCGGCAGCCTCGCCTCTGTCAGTG
Organism: Haplochromis burtoni; assembly: GCF_018398535.1. Classification (NCBI taxonomy): domain Eukaryota; kingdom Metazoa; phylum Chordata; class Actinopteri; order Cichliformes; family Cichlidae; genus Haplochromis; species Haplochromis burtoni. The sequence goes on from NW_024583924.1 coordinate 22,381, forward strand.
CGCCCCAGGGTGGCTGTGGCTACAATGTAGCTGCCATCACCAGTGTGTGAATGTGTGTGTGAATGTGTGATGTAACGTTTGGTCTAGGTAGTAAAGCGCTATACAAATACAGGCCATTTACCATGAGAGATTTTTTTTTTTTAAACTAACTTGGAAAAATACCCGTTTAAAAAAAATATCTGCAGCATCACATTAATGTAAGCGTGCCTTCACTTCAGTCACAATCATGGTGTCAACGTATTAAAGTTGTTTGTCTCAAACTGACCTGTGACCAGCTTCACTCAGTGTGAGCTGTTGATTATTTCTCTTTGTTTATTAGTTGGATCTGCACACAGAGGTCCAGACTGATATTTTTTACATTTTGTATTTTTATAATGATAAACTGTGAAGTAAGAACTTTGCTCACAATCACAGTCTTCACCAGAGTAACATCAAAGCAGTAATCTTTAGCCTACTTCTTTAGCCAAGTGTGCGCCATAGTAAATCCAGTTCACTGTGTATTTCTGCCTTACCCTTGTACATATTACCCCAGTCCCAAGTATACTTGTGTAGTTAATTCCCATGTGATCATTGTTATCACTGCCTACACTTAGTCACTGTTTCACTCCACCTGTATATAGCAACTGAACTCCACACCAGTGAGTATTCACGTTTTTCACTAATAAATACCTGACACACACATCTGGTGCCCGTGTTGTGTCTGTTTTGGGTCTATACGGCTCACACCGTGACAAAGACTTCAACACTGCATCTAAATGCTGAAGTACTTTTTACTCAGTGACATTTACAGAAAGAACTGTTTGAAGAAACTTAATGTGCAGAGAGAAAATCTCCTGAACTCAACCTTTACTACAATCTCTGTGGAACGGGCAACTGGAGACCTGATGGTCCTGTTATACTTCTTTACAATCAGAGTCAACAGTAGAGAAATCTGACTGTGCTTCACACAACAAGAATAAAAAGCATTTCAAAAATGCTGCTGATGCACTTTAAATGTCGTCTGAGCAGAGAATCACTTTTGCTTTGCTGTGTAGTGTGGGACAGCACAAAAGCACTGACGACTCTTTTGTTGGTATTTAGAGAATTCAGACAGCTCTGACCCTTCAATCTCACTTCACTCGGTCTAAAACATTTATAACGGATCATTTATTTTCCCATTATACTGCCTGTATCCACCCACTGAAAATGGACGTGGATGGTTCATTGACTGCAAGCAGGCTGGTTGCCATGTGTGCCAGAATAGGGAAGCAGGAGAAATCTAAAAAACCTGCAGATAGTGGCTTCAGTGACACTGTTCCTGTCACTCAGTTTCACTTCAGCTCTTTGTATGTTGGCTGGTAGATGGTACAACAACAGCACAGACAGGAGTGGCCCACAGACTGACCACGTTTACTGTTTCTCTTCATTTATTGGTTGGATCTGCACAGGGACTACAGATGAGGCCAAATCTGATATTTTGTACATTTTTGTAATTTTATAATAAACTGTGAAATAAAAACTTTGTAAGGTTTCATCTGATCAGTTTTGTTCTTCTTCTGTGGGGTTTCTGATGCTTGCTGATGTGTTTGGGCTGAATGTGGGCTTCAGGAAAGTTCGATGTTAAGACTTTTTAAACTTCATAACGTCACAGAGAATTAAAATTAGGACCAATTTAAAAAGTTTGACAGAAACTTTGGCATGTATGTCTACGCTTTGTTTCTGTCCTTTGGTTCATTAAATGCCTCACAGCCTGCAGAAACAAACTGTCTCACACTTTAAAATGTGAATTTGTTTGCACACAGACAAAAACATCTTCCTCCTCTACACCGATTTAACAAGATAAATTGGATCAGATTAAAACAGTTTGTGCTGCCAATAAAAATAAATAAATCCCCACATTCACTGTAACCTCATCAGTTTAATAATTGAGAGTTCTATTTGCTTTTACTGAAGTCATTTTCTTTGCATAATAAGAATATTATCAGTGGTGCCTGGTGATGACCACACTGAGCTTTTTCCCCCTACAATACATCAGTCCTGTTTTCGTCTGTGATCCTCGAGGCCTCAGAATAATCCTGCTGTGCAGCTCTCTGCTGTTGTCCTGTGAAAGCAGCAGATCCATAATGCAGACTTCTGTTTGTGTCATTAGAAGCTCTGAGTACTGGTTTATCACAGTCCACACGGAGCTGTTTAGAGTCCACTTCAGGAGTGACGGCTGCCACAGTGCCCTGCTTACCTGACCTCTGCTGGATTGTTGGTTCAGGCCACATAACACCAGGTTATCATGTCAGATCTTTATTTCACATGAACCCACAGAGACTTTAAATCAGCAGGAATCCAGATGAAGCCCTGAAACAGCAACATGACCTCATTGATGGGCAGTTAACTTGGTGTTGAGGAGTTTGCCTCAGGGCTCCTCTGCTCAGACGACAGCATGCTGTCTCCAAACCAGGACAAAACATAGAAACCTGTCTGTGGCTGTGTATCCAGCGCTGGGCCACGGTATGTATGTAGTATGTGGGCAGGGTGAAATGTACCGTGGTACTCCTTTTCCCACTCCACAGGTTATCAGGTATGTTGGAGTTTCTCCACCTCAGTATCAGGCTCAGAGCTGATGAATCCTGTCATAAAGGCCACCTGGTGAATAATTCCTCATATCCTGTATCTGATTGGTCTGTGGGAATGTGGTGATTTTAAACTTTAAAGATCAGCAAATATCTGACCTCACAGTTTTCTCCCTCTCTTTTCACACACGCAGTGTTTCAGATATTCATAAATACAATCTTCTGAATATTAGCTTCTGTTAAAGTAAAGTGTGATGAAACTAAGTCTCTTTCATTTTACCAACAAACTTATCTGATAAGAGTAGTAGGAGGAGTTCATTCTCTCATGTTTCCATCCTGTTCATCCACTTTTCTGTTAGCCACGCCCCCACAGGTGAACCAGCAAATCACTGCCTCCGTTCTCACAAACGTCTGATCTGTGGCCGGCCGGACTTCATTCCACAGATGTGCTTTAACAAAGTGTGAAGCTGAACTCTGAGCTGTGACAGTGAAGCAGTGTGAGAGTGTCAGTAGATGATCAGCAGAGGAAAGTGAAGCTGCTGTGAGCTGATGTCCTGAAGGGCTTTTAAAGAGTCTCTGAGTTTGACAGGAACATGAAGATGTTTGTGGTGTTTGTGATCCTCCTGCACGGTAAGTACACCTTCCTCTCTCTGCTCTCATCATCAGCTTTTCTTTCATCTCTCTCTCTTTAATGTGTTGAAGTGCAGCAGGAGGAGATTTCCATCAAACACTGGATTCTGATTCAGATCAAACAATACGACTGCTGGAAGTTTCAATAACTACGTACTTCAGCTACAATTTCCATTTTGTATCATGCTTCTGTTTATCTCTTTGTTCATTAAGTTTAGCTCTTTCACATGTTTGGTTACAGTGTTGTACTGTGCAGTTCAAGAGGATGTATTCTCTTTAATAGAACTTTTTCAGCTGTTTTACTTTAATTCCTCTTTAACTTTTCACACATTAGCTTTAATTAGCTTCGTGAGTCATTTCAAATCTGCCTACGTGAATGTAGAAACAAATATACATATGGAAAATAAAATGTGCCCATTAGAAACAATTAGGCACTGATGAGATTCATCTGGTTCAGAGACATCATTTCTGTGGAGGTGGAGACCTAATGGTTCAACAGTCGATCCTGTTATAGTTTCTTAAAATGTGAAATGTAAGTTGTCAGTGGACATCCGTGTGTTCTCCATGTGATGAAGAGATTTATGTCAGGTCTGAGTGGACCTGAGAGGCAGGATTAGAGGTTTAGTGAAGTCCTATCCGGTTTAACTGAGTTCCCAATGATATGAAGTGATCCACTTCTTACCAGGATCAAGTAAAAAAACAAACAAAAAAACAGTGAATGTCCATCAACCTGCAAACAGTGAGAGCCTCTATGGTTTTTATATAGATTCCACACTGAAAAAATAAAGATAAGAAATATTTTATACAAAATGTATTCTTAATATTTCTCCAAAAGTTGATTCTGTTCATCTGGACGTAGCGTTTTGTGGGAGAAACGTTTCGTCACTCATCCAAGTGACTTCTTCAGTCTCAGCTGACTGCAGGTTTCCCCAATCTTATAAACAGTACATTTGCATAATGACTGAAACCAGCCATGCTGAAGGAACAATGGGCTGGGAGGTCAGTTCCTTAATCTTAATTATGCAAATTCTCATGACCAGATCACCCCAGGAGTTGGCTTATCAACAACCACTGATCAATGGCCATGAGTACCATTCACAGAGTTGGGGAATGGCTGCAATCACAGCATTGTAAGATGGTGACAGATGTACCCTTAGGCCCCCTCCTCGATTCAGAGATGGTCTTTCCCTTTTCACGTAAATGGCCTCAGTACTGGAGTACTTACAAGGTTTATTTACAGGAAAAAAGCAAGACTGGACTGGAACACAAGAGAAAAGAAAA
>NW_024583924.1:26859-28077 GCF_018398535.1 Haplochromis burtoni
ATACTGAAATCTGTTTACTCTGACACTGCGTCTGAATACACGATCACATACACAGACATTCATGATGTTATTGTTATTATTTGTAGACCGATGTTTTTGAGATATTCACACACACATGCATTTTTCAGAAAAATGACTTCAACCAGTCAAACAGTTATTAATGTCCCTTATTGTTCCAAAGTTACAGCAACATTTTTACAGATTAAACTAAAATGATTCTCCTTTATTGAAGTTTACCTGCAAACATCAATAATCTAAATTCATTGCTGCCATTAAGTAATAGAAGAAAGCAACAGCAATAATTATTATTATAATAATAATACGTTTAATATGAAATATTTGAATAATTTAACAAACACAGAATCCAGTTTTAAAGATAAAAAGTTTTCAGTCCCACACGGGTGGGGGTAAATTAAATAAGTTATTTATTTAAGCTGTTAAACCCCCAAACCAAAGAAAAAAACATCTGAGAATCCAACTTTTGGTTTTTCTTTCTCTTATCAGCGAGGTTTAGGTGACGTCACGGTTAGTGTGTGTAGCCAAAAATTACATCTGAACAAAGACAATTCTGCTCATTTCATTCATAGTTTCACTTTCAGCTGCACCACGCTCACAGCTGGAATTTGCCTCAGGTCAAAATAATCAAACACGAAGATACAAACATGCTTCTAGTTAATATAGATATATCAATAAAATCTCCACCAGAAACCACTCACTGGTTTCTTGACTTTGATTTCTGTGAATCTTCAGTGTTAACATTTTGACCACTGCTGTGTTGTCTTTTTGTCTTTTCTTTTGTTCTTTGAGGCAGAACCCACATTACTGCGCCACATGTTGCATCAGCTTTAAGTTATTACACTAGAGTTCATCAAACAGAGTCAACAGTAGAGAAATCTGACTGTGCCTCAGCACAACAAGAATAAAAAGCATTTCAAAAATGTACCTGCTGATGCACTTTAAATGTCGTCTGAGCAGAGAATCACTTTTGCTTTGCTGTGAACTGTACAGCACAAAAGCACTGAGGACTCTTTTGTTGGTATTTAGAGAATCCAGACAGCTCTGACCCTTCAATCTCACTTCACTCGGTCTAAAACATTTATAACGGATCATTTATTTTCCCATTATACTGCCTGTATCCACCCACTGAAAATGGATGTGGATGGTTCATTGACTGCAAGCAGGCTGGTTGCCATGTGTGCCAGAATAGGGAAGCAGCAG
>NW_024583924.1:29516-30903 GCF_018398535.1 Haplochromis burtoni
CTCTCATCATCAGCTTTTCTTTCATCTCTCTCTCTTTAATGTGTTGAAGTGCAGCAGGAGGAGATTTCCATCAAACACTGGATTCTGATTCAGATCAAACTAACAATCCAAAGCAGCAACTTTCAAATCTCTGGATTCTTCTTGGTGCCTTTCAGATGAGCTCATGTTACAATCAGCTGCTGTGTGTTTTTGTGTTTGCTTTCTGTGTTTGTTGTACTGTCCTATGAATAAATCAGATTCCTGGAAACATGCAAACTGTTTGTTTGTTTTGCTTAAGTTTTTACTTGCTGTGTGTTGTGGGTCAATGTTTGAAAAACAGTGGGTCACCCACGACCCATGGGACTATTGTTATTTCATAAGTAGTGGTATTAATAGTGTTTTTTGAAACCAGAAGAGACTAAATCGAAACATTGAGTGTGTGCCTTGATCTGGTGTCTTAAAATGTGTTTAACATTTTAAACAACACGTGTTATTTTAGAAACTTACATTTTGGTTTTTGCAGTAGGTTTATGGAACAATCTTATGTTTTTTGCACAAATAACAAAGGATGCTGCCAGAAATATACGAGATATTAGATCTAAAATCAACAGTATTACATCTCGGTAGGTGATTGTATTACTGACTCTAAAGATTAAAAGCTTATTTCATTTACTTCAGTGTTTTTGATTAAATTTGATTAGAATTTTTTGTCTGTTTGTTAAACTTGTCCCAGAAGATGATGCTACTTGTATTCCATCAATTTAACAATGAGTCAAACCCACAACAAGTATTTGATTTGAGTTTCTCTTTGTGTGTCCTCAGTTTCCCAGCATGCTCTGGCTGTGGTGGTGGAGGTGAATGAGGGGGAAAGGTCTGTCCTGCTGCCCTGTCTGTTCTCAGGTTTTATACCTGACAACACCACATTGATGTGGACTCGCAGTGACCTGGATCCCAAATCTGTACATCAACGACGACAAGTAGGAGACGATGTTAGAGGACAAAACCAGCGTTACAGCAGACGCACATCAATGAATCGTTACGCTTTCATTACAAAGGACTTCAGCCTCACTCTGAGGAAACCCACAAACACTGACAGCGGAAACTACACCTGCTCCATCAGTGCTGGAGGAGAAGAACGGAAACTTAGAGACATCCAGCTGCAGGTCAAAGGTCAGCAATAAATCCGAACACCAGTTTCAATTACAGGTCATGTGTCAGTACTGTAGCCAAAGGTCAGAGGTCAAACTGATGTACTAACTACGATGCACTAACTGATGTTTCATCAGGTAGCAGGAACCTAAGTGGAGAGAGAAAAACATGAACAACCAAGCAGAAGAAAATATGATTGTACAAATTAGCATTTAGGTCCTTCAGATTCTGCTCAGAAGTCTATGTGCTCATGTCAGTT
>NW_024583924.1:30923-34270 GCF_018398535.1 Haplochromis burtoni
ACAGAAAACACATACATTTACAAACATTTACAAACTCTGGGTGATCAGAATCTTGATCAGAATCAGAGTTTTTATGCTAACCTGTTTATTTACTATTAAAAACAAACAACCCCCCCCCAGAGAATACATTATTAAAGGTTGCTGGACAGAGTCACCGGTCAGGAATGTAGATACTCATTCATGCTCTAGTTACCCGAAGGATTACTAGTGTTAATACAGTGGTTTCTTTTCTTCTCAGATGAGCAGGAACTGGTGAAGGTGAGGGAAGGGTCAAAGTCTGTCATCCTGCCCTGCGAAACAAAACCTAACCTGTCTGAAGACACCACAGTGGAGTGGACTCGCTCTGACCTCGGACTCATAATGGTGGATGCTTATCCAAACAGAAAAGATGACCCTATGACTCAGGACGACCTTTACGCAAACAGAACAAAGATGAATGAAGACCTGCTGAGAACTGGAGACCTCAGTCTGACCTTAAAAAAACCCACACAGAGAGACAGTGGAGGATACATCTGCACCATCTACAGGGACAAAGACATCCTGAGACAGAAAGTAGTGCTGCAGGTCAAAGGTCATTGCTGTAGATACAAGTCAGAGGTTAGTGCTGCAGATACAGATCAGAAGTCCTATTTATTTCATATAAAATGTCTCCACAGAACAATTTGCACATTGGGCCAGCCTTCTGGTGGGTATCGCAGGTTTCCTGGTTCTCCTGTTGCTTCTTGTGGTTTCTGGAGGTCTTTTATATTATTTTCGTCACTATTTCAAGTCAGGTGAGTCCCTCACACTGCTCTACCCATAATTTCGATGGTGATTTGACTGTGTTCACATAAGATCTTCATGGTTTCTGTGCTGATGTGTGTGAGACATGGCCGACTGTGGAGGCTCAGTCTGTCTGTGCTTCTTCATCCAACACGTCTGCAGCACTTTACAGGACGCTGCAGACTAGTTACCAAAGAACGAGTCAGGAACACATCAGGAACAAACTGAGACACAATCTGACTGAGACTAGAAGACAAGGAGGGGACAGGGAGGTCATGTGACCATCACAGCTGCTGCTGATGTCATCATGTTGTGCTTTGTTGTCTCAGGTTACCAAAAAGTGGTGGATTCAGGGGTGGAGTCTGTCCAGCTGCCGTGCAAAACCGCAGTTAAGTTCTTGAAAGATGCAAAAGTTGAGTGGGAGGACAGAGACAAAAGGAAGGTCCACGTGTATCAGAATGACTCTGACCAGCTTGGAGTACAGGACGAGTTTTACAGAGACCGAACGAAGATGAAGAGAAACTTACTGGAACCTGGAGACCTCAGTCTGACCTTGAAAAATCCCACAGAGGGAGACACAAACACCTACACCTGCACCATCTACAGCAAGGAGGGAAACATCCTGAGCAAGAAACAAGTGGAGCTGAAAGTGAGAGGTCAGTGTTGTGTAAGTTACAGGTTAGAACGTACTTTCATATGACATTTGTGACCTCCTTCAGTCTGAGCTGTTTGCATAACTAAGTCAGCAAAGGTAGAGCTTAGTGATCAGCATCAGATTATTGTAAAAATCTCAAAATATATCAGCAGGTTATTGCATGAAATGTAAAATGCAGTTTTAATTAGCGTTTATATAACCTGCTCTTCTTTGTTTATTCATCTTGATGCATGCTCAATCATCCAGGTAAGTAAATCTCCAAAAGTTGATTCTGTTCATCTGGACGCAGCGTTTTCAGTGGGAGAAACGTTTCCTCACTCATCCAAGTGACTTCTTCAGTCTCAGCTGACTGCAGGTTTCCCCAAATCTTATAAACAGGACATTTGCATAATGACTGAAACCAGCCCACTGAAGGAACAATGGGCTGGGAGGTCAGTTCCTTAATCATTAATATGCAAATATTCATGACAGTTGATCAACAACCATGAGTATCATTCACAGAGAGTTGGGGAAAGGCTGCAATCATTCAGTGGTGCTGTTTCAGTCAACCTCAGTCCTAGTATGTGAAACAACTTTCATTCCTTGAATTTAGAACATGACAATTATTGTTTCATTGGTTGTGTCAATCCAGGTTAGGGCAACAGGTGACTGAATGAAAGAAGCTAGACACAGTCATAGGACTAGAGCACCCTCTATAAATTTTTATGTTTTCCTCCTGAGTGGACAACCATGGTAACTGATGGTTAAGACATCAGCTGGTCTGCAACAGGTTATGTTCAGAGTTTCAGGGTCAGTTTACCTGCAACTGCTGTGAAGAAAAAGTCTCAATGTGTTTGTGTTTGGTCCTAATCTGCTGCCAAGTCTGTTTGACATGCTGGATTTCCAGCTGATAGATTAGAAACTGATCAGTCTATTGATCACACAATATTCCATCAATAGAACTGATTCAGAAATTCTTGTTAATAGATAAAGCCTTAAATCAGCATCCTGATAAATATGAGCTCTAACTGGGGTTTTAGATTCGTTGTTTCACTTACACAAACAGAGGACTGGATATATTGAACTTGACTCTGGATGTATTATAGTAACACCAAATTCTTAAATAAGCAGTCAGCTCACAACACTGTCTCTGATCACTGGAGCAATGCGACATATTTCAGACTGGAATCAGTCAAACGCGTTTGGACTGCTAATATTTCACTTCATCCAGTCATCTTGTGTTTTCCTGTTCTCTCAGTCCCTCAGGTGGAGGTGGATTCAGGAGAGGAGTCTGTCCAGCTAATCATGAAAACCAAAGTTTCCCTGCCTGATGATGCTAAAGTAGAGTGGATGGACAGAAACATATTGAAGGTTCATGTGTATCAGAATGGCTCTGACCGGTATGAAGAACAGGACCTGCATTACAGAGACCGAACACAGTTAACAAAAGACCTGCTGAAGACTGGAGACCTCAGTCTGACCCTGAAGTACCCCACAGACTGGGACAGAGGCATCTACACCTGCACCGTCTACAGCAGGGAGGGAAACATCCTGAAAAAGAAACAAGTGGAGCTGAAAGTCAGAGGTCAGTGCTGTACAAACATGTCAGAGGTGAGAACAATGTTATTGAGATCTGTTTCTCTGAATGAAATCAAATGAGGCAACACAGGACATTTTTTTATACTACAAGCATCTATTCTATAACATACGTCCAGCAGAGGTGGGAAGTAGTGAAGTACAAATACTTTTCCAGGAATCTGTACAAGCTTGAAGGACAAAGACCGCTTGCAGAGGCGAAAGGAGAATGTTTTGTTGTTTACATATATAATTTTTTTTCAAGAATTTCAGGCAAACATTTTTCACTTTATCATTACATATTTAGAATAGAATAGAATAGAATTCAACTTTACTGTCATTGCACATGCACAGGTACAGGGCAACGAAATGCAGT
>NW_024583924.1:34765-36791 GCF_018398535.1 Haplochromis burtoni
CAGTCCATGTGTTAACGTGGGTCAGATGTCAGGAGGCAGAGTTCAGGAGTCTGACAGCTGTGGGGAAGAAGCTGTTCCGGTACCTGGTGGTCTTAGTCCGGAGGCTCCTGTGGCGCCTCCCAGAGGGCAGGAGGGTTTATTTACATTATGTGCAGAACTTTGAGGTGAAAATCAGCTTAATCCAAAAAGAAAGCTTCTTTGATCTGGTGGAGTCTAAAACAATATATGTACCTGGCCTAATTCATTTTAGTGTATTTTACTCAGTAAAGTTTTAAATGAACAACCAAACAAAAAACATAAATGAAATATTAAACTTGAACCAGTACCAGACAGAACCTTCACATTTGCTCTTGGAATTAGAATATTAAAAGCTTGTGTCTATAAGAAAATTATTTCCTTTATTAGTTAGATTGAAATGAATGACTGTTTGATGGCAATAGATTTGGTGATTTGCAGTGGAATTATGTAAATGGTCAAATTGTAACGTTTTATCCATTTTCCGTTGTTAAAACTTGATTACCAGTTGTAATGACCATCTTTCATTTAGAACGACACATACTGTGAAGAAAGGGCAACTTCTTTATGACAATCTACAAATGAATGTGAATAAATGAAACAGAAAGCCTAGTTAACAGAGGGTTGATAATCACCATTGTGATCACGATCACCTCCAGGTTTTAGGTTTGGTTGAACGCAAAGAAACTCTGGATATGTTGAAGTTGCATGAACATGTTCAGATTTTCTTGCACTGGACATCTCAATTCCCTTTCAAAGACATATTAAAGTATAATAAAGCAGTGACTCCAGCCAGATGACAAAAACACTGAATTCTTTAAGAAACAGTCAGGTGTGTAGGACTGTAAATGTTACTTCTTATCCAGTTGAGGAAAAAGTGCTGGTGCTGCTGTTTGTAGTGCTCATGTTGTGCTTTGTCCTCTCAGTTCCTCAGGTTGGGGCAGATTCAGGGGTGGAGTCTGTCCAGCTGCCCTGCAAAGCCATAATTGATCTGCCTCGAGATGGTAAAGTGGAGTGGAAGGATGGTTCTTACAGGACAGTTCACGTGTATGAGAACGGCTCTGACCAGCCTGAAGAACAGGATCACCGTTACAGCGGACGAACGAAGATGAATGAAGACCTGGTGGAAACTGGAGACCTCAGTCTGACCCTGAAATACCCCACGGGCTGGGACAACCATACTTACACCTGTAATGTCTACAGCAGCAAGAGAAACATCCTGATGAAGAAACAAATGGAGCTGAAAGTCAGAGGCCAGTGATGGAGTGTCTGTGTGTCTTTGTGTGTGTTTCCAATATGTGTGAGTTTCCATCTATCCATTTTCTTCTGCTCATCTGGGTTCAGGTTACAGGTGCAGCAGGTGAAAAGCTAAGCCCAGTGTCCAGTGAGTGAGGGTACGGACGTAGAATGACTGGTCTACAGCTTTGCTTTTGTGGTTACCTCTGGTTCTCCATTGTGGTTCTCCACAATGGACTGGTGCGGTGTTGAAATCACTGCAGCTGTAGCTCCAACCATTTAGTGGGGCACAAAGCTTGGTTAGATGAGACAACCTTGTATTTTTATTTTTTAATATGTGCAAGAATCCAACAGACAATGTCTGATCCAGTTTGTCCGGAAGAAATTTGACTGAAAGTGACAAGTATCGTGTGAGAGTTCTCACTTCGGGGCTCTGATTCTGATTCTTCAACTCTGAAAACCTGCTGCTGTCCGTACAGCTCATGTTGTGTTTCTTGTCCTCTCAGTCTGTCAAGTAGAGGTGGAGGAGGGGGCGGAGTCTGTTCATCTGCCCTTCAAAACCACACAAAACCTGCCAGAAGACACTAAAGTTGTGTGGTGGGACACTGATGACAGGAAGGTCCACGTGTATGAGAACGGCTCTGACCAGCCTGAAGAACAGCACCAGGTTTACAGAGACCGAACGAAGATGAATGAAGACCTGCTGAAAACTGGAGACCTCAGTCTGACCCTGAAACAGCCCACAGTGAGTGACAGTGGGAGATACTGCTGTAAA
>NW_024583924.1:37111-38931 GCF_018398535.1 Haplochromis burtoni
GAGACTTTTAGTGTCCATGAAGGTCTCTGCTGCCGTAGATCCTCTGAACTGTGACAGAGGTCTCACTCTGGAGGAAACTCTCAGCACTTTCCAGCAGCTCCTCCATCATGGAGGACGTTCCCTCACTGTAACAGGTGGAGGAGAGAGGAGAGGAAGCACAGGTGGATCCTCTGAGGAAGAGGAGCGTCCTACAACCACATGATCACATGACCAGAGTTGTTTATGATAAAGTCACATTGATGGGTTTTCAGAATTGTCTTTTACCTGTTATGTCACCATAGTAACTGACTGAAAACATCCATTTCTGTTGCTTATTATTATTTCTGTTTTTCTTTATTTCAAGCATGTAAATAATCAGTAAGTGACCATGACGGTGTCACAGGAACATGTTCCAGTTTGAAGGTCGGTCTCTACCAAAGCAGACCTGTGATCACTTTAAGAAAGTGACCTGTGGTCTGTATGTCGTCTGTCTTTGTCCCGGTCCTCGGGTTTGGGGCCATGTTTGAATTTTCGTTTGTATTTTATTGATTTATTTGTAATTAAATTATAAGTTATTCTAATTTGACAGGCAAGTTTAACTGATTCATAATTTTTTTCCATGTTTGTTCCTGTTCATGTTTTTGGAAAGCACTTGGTAACAATGGCTTTGAAAATGTTTTCTGAATAAACTTTTTTATTATTATTTACTTTTTATAGTGTTTTTTGTTTAACAGTTAGATTTGTTTTCCCAGTCGATGTTTTCCTGGATGTTCCCGTCTCACCTTGTTTTTCATCTCTTTGTCCTCGTCTCTGTTATTATCTTCTTGTCTCTGAATTCATTTTGTTTTGATTTTACTTTTGTTTCCTGTCACTATTCATTAAAACCATAAAGAATGAAATCTACAATAAACTGTTCACTCTGTGATTAAAAACAACATGATTTTTAAAAAGGCTTTGAATTTAAAATCTTACAAGTTGTTTACAGTAGATGATTAAGAACTTCAATCTCTGTACGTGCTTTTAATGCTCGCTGCCATCAGTGAGCTAAAGACAAACAAGTGTTGCTGCAGAAAAACTATTATTATTACTTATTTTGGCCAGACAGCCACTTTTTCTCTCTTGTAGTGGCTTTTGTGGTGGCGCAGTGTTTGTTTCATGCAGTGGGGTAAATCCAAATCATGAGATGGTAGCTAAGTAAAATGGTTATGAGTAAAAGAACGCATGTATTGCTAATTAATATCAAACGTAATATAATGAGTTACAGATTTCATTATTTTGTGTGAATTTCAGCGCCCCCTGCAGCCCAGGTAAAGCACTGGTAAGCCTTCAAAGTTCGTACCTGGGTTAGAGAGATCCCACCCAGTTCTTTTTCCTGAACAACCAGGACAAAGTCACAGCCAAGCTTTAAATAAGTGACAAAACACTTCAGTTAAACGCACAGGAGCTTAAAGTGACTTCATTAGATAAAAAAGTGAAATGAATGAATCAGATTCAGATTAAAAACGAATATGATGCGTTTCAGAGTTACTGTTTAAGTTCATGTAAATGTGTATGGGTGCAATAAGCAAAACAGAAACTCATTACAGCAAGTGACAAAAGTGTCTGGAGAAGCCTCCATCACAGCCAGTGTTACTGTGTCATACAGTAACAAACTGCTTTCTTTCCACATCTGTCTGCACAGTAACGGGACTTCCTCTGCAGTTAATTTATACTTTCTATTTCGTGTTGCATTATTTTATTTTTAGAGCACGTTACCTGACTGGTTTTGTCCCTGCACTGTTCTGTGTAGCATCTTCAAATGTCCACTAGATGTCACAAAGACACAGTGAACGTGGAACATG
>NW_024583925.1:0-1662 GCF_018398535.1 Haplochromis burtoni
CGCGTCATCCATTGTCCTCTTGACTCATGTGACTCATTTTCTCTTTTTGTCATAGAGACACAGTAAACTCCGCCCCCTTCCCCACATACTTTTCTTGCCTATATGTAAGATGTTTGTAAAAAGTAGATTAAAAAAATCAGGACAGAAAATCAAAAATATTGTTTAACAGAAGATAGTAAAAGAGCAGGCTCTCTAATGTTGCTTTTTGAAAATCATCGACTCTTTTTGAATTTGAAGCACCGCATGAACTGAGATCTGGGGAGGACCAACTGATGCAGTTTTGAAAGTACAGTTTTTCCCAGACATACGATTTTAGGAGCTCATTGAGCCTCCACTCTGGAAACTTTCTCTGCCAACAAATGGCTCATAAATCGCTTGTGCAGGCTGCTTTCATGCTGTTTTACACCAGTTCTGATCGAAATGCTGAAGCATTAGACCAGACTATGTTTTTACAATCTTCTGTTCTCTGATGTTGGTGAGCCTGTGTGAACTGTGGCCTCAGCTTCCTGTTATTAGCTCTACACTCTTGCTGTTGTTACGTCCTATGTGCTGTGCATACCGTGCTCTTCTGCATACCTTGGTTGTAATGAGTGGCTATTTGTGTTGCCTTACTATCAGCTTAAAGCAGACTGGACTCTGACCTCTGTCATCAACAGATGTTTTTTTTGGGGGGGAAATCCTAGAAAATCAGAAGTTTCCATCTGGCATCAACAACAATGCCACATTCCCCTTTACTTAAATCACCTAAATCAAATGAGAATATCTGTAACTCTGATGCTGTTGCCATGTGATTGGCTCATTACATATTTGCATAAAACACAGTGACATTTGTACCTAATAAAATGGTCAGTAAGTTTGTACTGTGATCAGAACAGTTCCTCTTTAATAGCATGTTGATTTCAGTGTTTGTTTCTTTATACATGTTGTGTGTTTCTCGGCCTTATGTGGGGACAGAAATGAGCTGTTGTGAGTTCCAAGTAAAGCAGTGGAGCTTTACTAGTAAAGCACTGCTATATTAGCAATGGGCTGTGGTTTCAGACTGATATGAGTACAAATGTGAGAGTAACAGATACCACAGAGTGGCTCATCTGTGTGAAACTGGGGCACAAACAGTACCAGTATGTTCAAAAGGTTCAGTTTGCAGGCCTGCATTAACACTAAAAGGTTAAAGATGTATAGCATTTAGTGTGAGGTGATATAGAACATTATAAGGAAAAATAACTGATGTTTGTGAAATGTGGATGTTACTCTGAAATGTGCCATCAGCTAAATGCCATTTCAAACCCAACAGCACTCCCCCAACAGGACAAGGATGGAAACAGCATCTGGTGATGTGCAGGGGTGGTAGACTTCAGGTACTCATTGTAGGCAAAGGACTTTAGACCGAGTAAAACCTGTGCTTATATTTAAAACAATGTTAATTTGTCTAATTGTCTTTGAGCCTCTGAAAATGGAGGACTGTTTATAAAAATATGTCTTAGTTCATTGAATGCAACACACTTAAATTACAGCTGGAAGTTTGCACATCAGTCACATCTTGTGTCAAATATTTTGTGGTGGTGCACAGAGGCAAACTATGAACAAACGTGTTTTTTGCCACCAAATGATGTCCATAACTGTAACACCCATTACTGATGATAATACAACTCTGTTACTGTTACA
>NW_024583925.1:2619-4686 GCF_018398535.1 Haplochromis burtoni
TTCCAGTTGGACCAGCTTCTACATATATCACACAGACACATGTTACAGCATGAGTGCATGTTTTTAACATATAAGTGTAACAATATTTGAATCCTTTAATCACCCATCAGATCTTCATTTCTGGATCATCCATTCAACCAAGTCATTGACAGCACTGCTCTGATACAAAGTCATAGTAGTATATGCACCCTGCTCTCTGCCTTCCTTCCTATTTTAAAACAGTTTGTTTTCTTGTCCACAGTTAAAGTGTTTCAGGAAATTGCGTCTATTTTAATCAGTGAAGTGTAAAATAGCTGAGCTGAGGTAATAGATTGATTTTTCATCTGAATCATTACTGAGTGAAATTAAGGTCCTAATACTGAATAAAAGATTAAAAAACGATGAACCTGTGTAATAATACTGACAATAGAATAAAGTCAATTCAAAGTTGCTCTGTTGTCACATATTGATAGTGATTGTTTGGCCACGTGACAGCAGTGTTTATTTTTTTATTTAAAAAACAACAACAATCTTCACCCTCCAGGGCCAGTTTAGTACCACCAATTAATCAAACTCTATGCAGATCTTTGGTCTGTTTTATTTTAAAACACTGTTTGTTTGCTTGTCCACCGTTAAAGCGTTTCAGAAAATTGCATCTATTTTAATCAGTGAAGTGTAAAATAGCTGAGCAAATATTTTTAGTGTTATAATTCAGTTAATGAAAAATGTTAACTTTATAAATAAGATTTGATTTATCAGATAAAAGCACGACAAGTTAAACTTTGTGCACTCAAGGCCTCATAGTATCGTGCACCACCACTCCAGAGGAGTAGATGGCGATAATACACTGTGGTCTAGGAACCAGGGAAGAAAAGATCAAATCCCTGGTTTAACTAATGAGTAGTGATGGGCAAATGAAGCTTTCCGAAGCACTGACGCTTGTATTGAAAAACGGTTCATTACTCGAAGCTTTTCAGCACAGTCTCTCTGGTGACATCTGGTGGCCAAAAATATGAAGAGCAGCTTGAATCTACAAAATAAAACTGCTTCATAATGATTGAGAGTGGAATTCTGTCTGATATCGGGCGCGGTTGTGTTGCTTTAAACATGTAATTTTTGGTCTGAAAAAATTTTTGTTTATTTATTTAATAAATAATTTTGATCAATAAATGTTCCTTGTTTAAACGAGCGACATGGTGTGGTCTTTCTTTACTTGTGACTTCTTGATACAACACATTATGGAGTATGCTTCTGCTGTGAGGTCCTGCCTTCATGTACTTATGCATTTATTTAATCACTGGACAGGTGGACAGGTATGTTCATAAATAATATTATATTATATTTTTCCTTATGCATATTTTTGACCTGGGGGTAGAATTGATTGTGAACTGAAAGGGAAAATGCTTATGAACTAGCAAAGTAAAATCACGATAGGTAACCCTTTTTCATTTTTATTTAAAAAGAGAATTTGTCCCACTGTGCGATGGCCGAGGCTGTTTCTTTTCGTGGACATATTTTCTCCTGCTTTAAAAACAAAATCCTCTCACATGGTGCAGAAGAGGCTGGAGTGCACGGAAACTGGTAGAGAACCAGGTGAATAAACAAATTAAATTGCAGCACATTTTGTAGAATAACTTCTAAAATTATTTAATAATATTTATATTATACAAAGCAGATTTTTGAGTTTTTCACCTTTTCAGATAAATAAACACGCACAAAACAGAAGCAAACAACAGGAACACAAAGCTGGCAAACTCAACCAAAACTGACCTTAATCAACTCAAAATACCTCCACACTACAGAACCTCCTCTTCCTCGCTGGCTCCTTATCTCTCAGTAGAATGATCAGTGGTTTGCTCTCTCGCCATCAAAACACTCCACAAATCCAGAGAAGGGTTCACTTCCTGATAAAGCACTGAATCAGTTACGTACTAAATGAAGCTTCGGACGGCACTGATCACGTGACTCTGGCCAAACGAAGCAAGCATCGACACAGCGCTTCTGAAGCATGTTGGTGTTTTGTTGTTTTTTTTTGACACACACCGGAGTGTCAGCTTGAGCGTTCACACTAGAGCCCGTTTGCTGTCA
>NW_024583925.1:5230-12257 GCF_018398535.1 Haplochromis burtoni
GACACACTGTTCCGTGTGGCAGATTTGATTGTTTCTGGATTCAGCACTCACACGTCTGACAGCTTTCCTGCAGTCTCACACTCCTGTGATCTCCTGTGAAATAACACTATAGGAGACAGTGCTGATGTCTGTTTTTTATTTCAGTTAACAAACTGTTTAGCAAATGTTCTTGTAGCCATTTGATTTCAGGATTGTCAACTAAATATTATACTACGTATATACCCTCAGCGTAGATATACTGGATGTAGCTCAGTTGGTAGAGCAGGTCGCCTATTAATTGGAAGGTTGGTGGTTCGAAGACTATGTATGCTGAATGTTTGATAGACAACACATACATAGAAAGAGCATTGAAAAAATGTTCTTGGGTGAAAGAGGCAAATTTGAGTACTCAGATTAGAATAAGAGCTGGTCCATTTACCATTTACACACCAAACTGCACCCAGGTCAGTGCGCCCCAGGGCAGCTGTGGCTACAATGTAGCTTGCCAGTGTGTGAGTGTGTGAATGGGTGAATGACTGAATGTAGTGTAAAGCGCTTTGGGGTCCTTAGGGACTGAGTAAAAGCGCTATACAAATGCAGGCCATTTACCATTTTTACAATCCGAGCAGCCCCTTCCTCCAGAGGACGTTTTGATGGCGATCCCTCATTTGTGAAGTCCATCAGTATGTTTCTGCCTGTTCAGTCTGCACCCAGACCAAGTCATTGAGCTCACCACCTGCTGGTTTACTGTTCCCAACAGCTGTGATCCTACATCATGGTAGATTTCCTTACTAGCCTCCAGGTAAAGTCACCATACTAACTATTGCAAACTGTTTTTCCAAGGCTGTGTGTTTTGTTTCTCTACCAAAGCTTCCTTCAGCCTTAGAGACCTCTCAGCTTTTCACAGATCACATCTTCATGTTACACAGAATCTCTGGTGACATTGCCTTGAACTGAGGACCCCAGTTCACTTCTCGTGACTGACTAATGGTCAAACAAAGAGGACCAACCAGGAATTGGAGGCCACCCTCACTATGTGTTCTAATCAAACCCATCAACTTAGGGCTTGCACCTGGCCTGTGCCAAATACCTCCAACATTTGATGACCTTCTCTGCGACTGGATTATTCCTGTTTGAGGCTTTACTGGAGTATCATTTTTTCCAGGCCAACAAAGTGAGTTCTCTGTTCTTTCTGTCCAGCATCACCTTTGACATTGCCACCAAGGTGGACCTGCATAAAACTATGGAGCAGAACAAGCTTACGGTCATTGGATCTCGGCCCTCATCTACACTCCAGGTCAGAAAGTTACTTCCAAAAGTATCCCATTGAGGACCAACTCCCCCAAAACGGTCTCACAATTACATTAGTCCATTTGGGATCAAGTCACTCATCAACCCATCACTGTCCACCTCAAGCTCCCCAGAAATGTGACAGTTCACAATATGTTCCACATCTCCAGTTCAGTCCAGTCCACTGTTCACTCTTGGTGATATGCCTCTGTCAACATAAATATGTGGGAGCACAATTAGCTGAGCTTTCTCTCTGACCCCAGTATTTGTCTCTAAATTCAGGTATTCATCTAGAAAGTTCTGCAAATTCAACCTCAATCTCTCACCACTGTATTGCTGTGTTTGCAATATGTCACCAGCACCGAAGAATATTTAGTAGGTGAATCATTTCTTTGCAATGTGTCCTTTATATTGAGGCTAATTCTGCTAACTTTTATGTAGTTTTCATTCATCTAGAAATTACAGATCACATTTCTCCAATATTGCATTTCATACTTCTCTTACACAACTTCTCTAAGATCGTGGATCATGCTGGCTAGATGGAAAAAAGCTTTTCCATAATAAAACTTGAACTCTACAAGTGAAAAATTGAGGAAGATTAAAATCCGAAGATTGGGAAGATGATTGGACTTTTCGATTTCGATTTTTGTTTCTTAAAAAAGCAGCATAAATAGTAAGAGTTTTGCATTTCTGAAGCAGGGAAGGAGACAAGAAGTTTGTTTGACAACAAAATGTAATCATAGCCATGCTAAATGAATAAACGTGTTCTGTGTAAAATAAGATGGACTTCAAAATTTATACGCGTTGGGGAAAAACCTTTAAGACTTTACACAGGTTGGTGGTTAAGCCCTTGCTGCTCCTTAGTGAACGCCAAGTTGTTCTCTGATGTCGGAGTGTGAATGTGTTTGAAGGCTAGAAAAACTTCCTTCCATTCATATAAGTGAGTAAGGCGCTGTATGAAGCCCTTTGAGTGCTCTAGTAGAGTAGAAGAGCACGATAGAATATCCAAACACAGAGTGCAGAATACTTGCATAAACCGGGGCAGATGCTCGAAGCTTACTATGTTGATTATTTGTGCTCAGATCATTTCATGATAGAAATGGAGCTTTTAAAATGATAAGGCATTATTGGAGAACTAAAGTATCTGTTAGTGATATCATGTGACAATCCAGTGTTTGAAAATATTTATTATAAAAAATGTAGATGACTTTACTGTACTGTAACATACTGTATATGGTTTTATGTAGAATCCAAATAAAAAAGGATTCAAGTGAATAAATAAAAGCTTAATGTAAAATTATTTAATTTTCTTTGTGAGTGACGGTGTTGGCAGCAGGTGATCATGTCCGTGCGGTTGTTTGTCTGTGCAGACCTTTAAATGTCAAAACCAGAATGTTAAAGCAGACCCTGAAGTTAATGGGGAGTTTGTACAGCCTATCTAATATAAAACATATTAAGTTAAAACACTTAGACACTTCTAATGTGCCATGGCCACCACCATGAATAAGGAAGAAAAATCTCTTCAGAAATATTCTGAAATATTCGACATCACTTACAAAACCACTTCACACTTTCACAACACCCTGAGCTTCACTTGCTCTGTTCTCTGTCTTGGATTTCTGTGGGTGTGTGAATGTGAAATGAGAATACAGAGACGTTATTGTTACAGATAAAGTTCCTGAGGTCTGAGGGCCTACGTGCACCAGCAGCAGAACATATCAGACCAGTCACAGTTAAAATAACACAAAGGTTACAGAAAGGTTTTTATTTCTAAATTATTTGAGCTTTGAGCCATTGATGAACTGCAGCACTTTCTCCAGAATTTACACATTAAACATCTTAACCTAGTTTTAGTTGCTTTACTTGGTCCTTGTGTGTTGATCGCGACTGTGCACAAGCTTTCTCCTTACTGCTGCCTCCCTAAAGCACTCTGTCACTGGTTGCTTGTCTTGAAAAGTGCAACATTAATAAATTTGGCTTACTTTGCTAAAACCTCCTCAAAACAAACAAACTAAAGTAATCAAACCTTCAACGCTCTAATTATGAACCATGAAAACCAAAAACAGCTGCCACAGTAATGTTGGTTTTATGGACCCATGTTGGTGGATTTTAATTAATTAATTAATTAACACAGTTCAGAGGCTACAGAGATGCAATAGTGTGAAGTTGTCTAAAGATCTTTTCATGGTACGCAGAGCTTTGCAGACCCGGTTTAGTTAAATCAAAGATGGTGGCAGCGTGTGTGTGTGTGTGTGTAGGACACAGTCAGCAGGAGTTCAGGGGGAAGATATTTACTCTTATTATTTATTTAAGATATTTACTGAGCTGCTGTAACTCTCTGTCTGTTCTCAGCCATGATGATGGAGCTCGTTTTCGAAACCTTGTATCTACATTTTTTTTCCTGTTACATCAAAGGTCAAAGGTCAGATGAAAGGCTTCAATGTTAGGCAACTGAAGCTCCTCTGCTGCCACCTACTGGCTGTTTTATTCTGTTACTGATGCCTTTACACAGTGCATGTACTCCCTGGCCACTTTATTAGGGACACATTGCTAATACTGGGCCATGTTTTTCCTTCAGAACACATTTTTACTGTATTTATTTTCATACCAAAAATGTTTGTTATGTTTACAGTAACATTTATAATGAGAAAGAAAAAGTTCTTTCGTTTCACATTCAGCTAGAGAGGGAGGACGGCTGAGCTCCGACATTTTTCAGTGATTTCACTCATTTTAAACCTCATCTGACGAAGTGTAACCTTTGAAGGTCAAAGGTCAGACTTAAACAGACTGCTCCTATGAACACAAAAAAAGAGAAGAGGGGGAGGACACTTGTGTATTTCACCCTCCCATTAAGTCGCATTTTCCTTTGGTATTTATTGCGTTGTTGTAACCGCTGCTCATTTTGTAATTTGTCTTTCCTCAGTGCTTCTACACCAGCAGCGATGTGAGCAGAGGGGGGGGGGGGATGAGACGTCTTTCAAATCTTCCTTTAAAAGTGATGTCAGTGAAATGATGTTTGACTCAACTGCATCATGAACAGTTTTGTTAAAGACTGACTGCAGCTGGGTTTTATCATCTCAGGTGTTCATGACATGTTTTATTTAGAGACGCTTTTGGTTAAATTCATAATTTAGATCATGTGACAGACATCGCATCTTTTTAAGAAATCACACACAGAAACAGTGAAGGGCAGAAGGTTTGATCCTCTTAAAGAACTGAAATAATCCGAATAAAGAGGACGAGCTGTTAAAGGAGTCCTCTGCGGTTTCTATATTCCAGCTGTGACCACAGCTGTTTAACCTCTGCATCCTCCAGATGCCTTTTAGGACCTGGGACATGCTTCCAGCTTCTAGATGTGTAAAAATACATCCCAAACAAAAGCTCGGGTCTCAGGAGGAAACATAGTTTGTTTGTTCTCCTGTAACATTCAAGGTCAAAGGTCACATAAAACTGTCAGGCGTTGAGAAAACTAATGCTGCACTGCTGCCACCTGCTGGCTGTTATCATGCAGTGACTGATGCCTCTATCAATTTACACACAGGGCATACATTTGGCGGCCACTTTATTAGGTATACCTTGCTAGTCGCATGTTGGGATTCCTTTTTTGTTCTAAGATATTTAAATTCTTCATGGCACTGATTCAACAAGCTACTGGAAACATTCCTCACAGATTCTGGTCCATATTAAAATGACTGCATCACACAGCTGCTGCAGATTTGTCCATGATGTGGATCTCCTGTTAAAACCACCTCCTAAGATGTTCTGTTGGACTGAGATCTGCTGACTGTGGAGGCCATTGGAGTATTTCTGTGAACTCATTGTTATGTTCAAGAAATTAGTTTGAGATGATTTGATTTTTTGACATGGTGCTTTATCCAGCTGGAAGCAGCCACCAGACAACACTGTGGTTATAAAATGATGCACACAGTCAGAATACTTCAGCAGGCTGTGGGCTTTGAACAGTCCTCAGTATGGGGTCCAAAATGAGCCATTAAAATATCCCCTGACCAATACACCACCAACGAACTGTTACTTCTCCCTTCTGCAGAAGCAACAGGATCATGCTTCTGCAAAACTCATCAGACCTGTGCTGTAACTCTGCAGTTACCCTCAGTTTAAATCTCTAAAAAGTTCATTTTTCAGCAGATTCTGGTTTATGTGAGTCATCTTCTCCTTTTCATAGCCGAATGGCAGGAATATAAAAAGGTTCTCAATTTGAACTTCACTGGATCCACTTCATCATGTCTATATGCCAAAGGGTTGAGTTCTGCCGTGTGATTGGCTGTTTAGATATCTCTGCACCTACTCAGTGTTTAACCAGCAGTTTAATAGGTGTGCCGAACAAAGTGGCACACCTATTTAGGAGGACTCACAGAGGATGGATTTGTCGTGTCAGTTTGTGTTGTTGTTTTTTTTTATCTATATATAAAACAACAACAGAACAATGATTCCTACCAGCCTCCAGCTGAACAGCAGCTGGAGGCAGCGTTGAGCAGATGAACCTGCTCACTGACTTTCTCTTGCTTCGACTTTGAAACTGTAACGAGAGACACGATTTACAGATTAATTTTCATTACTGTAAAGATCATTACTGATCTTTACTGTTTATACATGAGCAAATAAATTATCTGGTAAGAATAGATGGAGGATCCTCTGTACAGAGATCTATAAGTCTAAGCTGAAAGACTCACTCTTCCAGTTTGGGTATTTTGGCTCCACTTTGGACTTTATCCTCCCATCACAACTGTTCCTTCAGCCCCTGGTGTGTCTCTGTCTTTGTCCTCCTTGGTAAACTTCACTTTCTCTGGTTGGTTAAAAAGGAGCTGCTTATCACAGGGTTGGCTCAGCTGCAGGACGGGACTGTTTTAGAGAGCTGAGCACTTCTGATCCTGAGTGATGTCAGAAACTGAGCAAGTTGGATGTGAGAATGTGAACAAACCTGATTTTAAAAAAAAGTGTTTACAGGAGACATTTTATGAAATGTATTCAGTTCATGAGAGTTTCTGAAGTTCATGTGAAGTTTCTTCAGATATATAACTCGGTCATAAAGTGTAGACATTTCAGAGGTGCACTCAGTTTGAGAGCCTGCTGTTACACTTTAGTGCCAGTAGAGGGCAGCACCGCACCATGGTTTATTCTTGGGCAGCTGTGCGAGATTTGCTGACTTTCCCTACAAACTGCACCAGGTCTGTTAAATCAGCTTCTCATTAAAAATCAGAGTTCATTCATATGACCACAACCTTTCACCGGGGGGCGCTTTAACATAAACACACATATCAGGGTTTTTTTAAAGACAACATCACCAGCATGGTCAGAAGAACTCAAACACATTTTACATAAAGACAGTTGTGAAAGTTGGGAAAGTGAAATTGTTCCTCCTGCTTTTAGTTTGTGGCTGAAGTTAACCTGTGTGTTGTCTTTGTTATCTGCTCTGAAGAGGACTGAAGTGTGTTTGGGTTCAACACAACAACTCACGTTTTCCATCAGACATCTTTGTGAAACCCACAGAAGCACACGAGAAGATCAAGTGAGACCAAAGTTTATTGAACCTGCAGAGAAACCAGAAGAGAGAGATGGCTACTCTCAAAACTAAAATGAGCCACATAAAGAAAGTCAAATCCAAAAGACCAACACAGCTGAATAGATCAGGTTGATATTTACTGTTTGTATAGAAATTATAAACCACTCAGAGTGTTTTTTATTGTCTCTTTATCTCTGCAGTAGAACCTGGCAGTGACACGAGTTAATCAGAAACCAG